>NW_025959906.1:0-108888 GCF_023159225.1 Perognathus longimembris pacificus | reverse complement strand
CAAACCAGACTCTTTTGAGGAATTTCCCGTACATTTACCATTCCAAGAAGTACTTAATTATCTAAGCTACTGCTATTCTTATTCTCAGAGTAGATATTTAGTGATATACAGTTACCAACCCAATATGTTCATGAAGTTCTTATATCGCACTGTTCTCTCTTCCCTCACCCCAATGCAGATTCTTTTGATGAGGTTCCAGTTTAATAACCTTTCCTCGAACTACTTACCATAATAAGCAACAGCTGTTCTTAATCTAGAAGTGATATTCCCTGATATACTGTGGCCATCCCCATTCGTAAGTGTAGCTCCTAAATGAGCTTTCATTTCTCTTCCCTCTCAACAAGTACAACCCAGGTCTGTGGTCATGTCCGTCATGTCTGCATGTTAGTGGCTGCCCTAAACAATATCTCCTAGCCCACTTCTACTTCTTTAAAAAATATTATGAGTTGTGTAACACCCCCTTATGCTATGTATGGAAATTTTAATATTTCTATACGAGCCATGTATTTCAATGTTACCTGCACTAACTCTTCTTTTACAAATTGCTCATGTAGTGGTCTTACTGATTCTGTAATTATTATTAAGTAGCCACCATTTGTTATGCTTCCTGTAAACATATCTGAAGCTTGGTATGAATAAACAGGTATTCAAGTGTTAAAACATTTAAGAGAGCTTATGCGCGCTAGACGATTTGTAGGGCTATTAATAGCAGGCATTGTAGCCTTTATTTCCTTAGCTGCCTCTGCTGCAGCGGCTACTGTGGCTTTAACACAAAATGTGCAGACAGCTCACTATGTTAATCAGCTTGCTCATAATACCACGCAAGCCCTGCACTTTCAAGGCAGGATTGATGATAAGGTAGAACAAAAATTAGAAGCATTGTATGAATGTGTGTTGTCACTGGGAGAACAAATTCGTGCCTTACAAACTTTGCAACGGGTGCGCTGTCATGCTGGGTTTGACTTTATTTGTGTGACCATCCATAAGTATAATGGGTCAAGCTGTCCTTGGGAACAAGTTGTAGCACATCTAAATGGTATTTGGCACCATAATAACTTGTCCTTAGCTCTCTTTCAACTCCATAGACAATAACCGGACTAGAACAAGCTCCGCCTTTGGACTCTAAAGTGACAAAAACAGCAAAAGAACTGTTTGAACAACTTCAACAGTATGTCCCTTCCTTAACTAACGTTGAGGGGCTGCTAATGGCATTGCTCGGCCCAGGGATACTTTTGCTGATGGCTTTCCTATGCCTTCCTTGCATTGTATGCATATTACAAAACTCTTTCATGAGTTTAGCCAGCCAGCTGCATAAGGTCAAGCTCCAAGTAAATGAATTTCCCCTGAGAGGAACCGCAGCCAGACACGGGTATGAGGCGGTACCAGCCTTAACTGGCCTAAGATATGGGGCTTCAGCACTGCTCTGAAGTTGTTCCCTAAGACGGGTAAGGAAGGCTGTGGTACCCACCCCACCTAAGACAGGCGGGTTCGCTTCTTTTAATAAATAGACGGGGGAATTGTCGGGAGCCGAGCTAGCAGCTAAGCTCATTCTGACCTCTGGCTGTGCCGATGTCCCTAAGATGTCGGGAGACAAACCTGAAGCTAGGTTCATTATCACCTCTGGCTGTGCTGTTACCGCCAGGATATGCAACATGCAAGGTCATTTGTTCACAGCCACTATCCGGAATTGCTTTGCTATGTCTGCACTTTGCTATGTCCGTTGGAGTAGATTCCTATGTTAATCAACCTTGTCTTGTGTTTACTGTAATCAAATGTTGTAAACTTCAAAGCCTCTTTATGTTCTGGAATTTTAACAATCCTATGCTATTCCATGGTTCCAAAACTGCATATAAGCTGGGAGTTGAAAATAAATTGTGCTGCAATCTTGAGTTTCAATCTCAAGATGCAGACCTCCCGTACCTCAACTTTGCCTCTTTTCTTTTTTCTCTTGTCTTGTATTTTTCTTTTTCCTAAATCCTCGCCGCCCTCAGTCAGGATTCCCGTTCACTGCCGGCTGGCTCGGCAGGACAAGCAACAGCTGTTCTTAATCTACTTGGGATATTTCCTGATATACAGCTGCCAAACCCGTTCATAAGTGTAGTTCTTAAATCGCTTTTTTCTCTCTTCCATCACCACAAAGCAGATTCTTTTGAGGAGTTTCCAGTACATTAATCATTCCAAGAAGTACTTACTTTACTAAGCTACTGCTATTCTTATACTCACAGGAGATATTTACTGATATACAGTTACCTACCCAGTATTTTCATGTAGTTCCTAAAATCGCTTTTCTCTCTCTTCTCTCACCACAAAGCAGATTCTTTTGAGGAATTTCCAGTACATTAACCATTTCAAAAACTAGTTACCTTAAAAAGCAAAAGCTGTTCTTAATCTAGAAAGGATAATCCCTGACATACAGCTGACAACCACTTCGTTATTGTAGTTCATAAATGAGCTTTCATATATCTTCCCTCACCACAAACCAGATTATTTTGAGAACTTTCCAGTACATTAACCATTCCAAGAAGTACTTAATTTACTAAGCTACTGCTATTGTTATTCTCAGAGGAGTTATTTACTGATATCCACTTACCTACCCAGTATGTTCATGTAGTTCCTAAATGAGCTTTTATTTCTCTTCACTCCCCACAATCAGATTCTTTTGAGGAGTTTCAAGTACATTATCCTTTCCACGAACTACTTTTCTTAACAAGCAACAGCTGTTCTTAATCTAGAAGGCATATTCCCTGATATACAGCTGCCAACCCCGTTCGTTAGTGTAGTTGCTAAATGAGCTCTCATCTCTCTTGCCTCACCACAATCCAGATTCTTTTGAGGAGGATGTGAGGGCGATCTGGCTCCGACATCTGTCACCCCATTGATCGCCAGGGTTGATTCAGCAGATCTGGCTGGCTAGGCGGGTGTCCCCTTCCTCCCTCACCGCTCCATGTGCGTCCCTCCCGAAGCTGCGCGATCGGTCAAAGAGGACGACCATCCCCAATAGAGGAGGACTGGTCTTCGGTCAAGGGTATACGAGTAGCTGCGCTCCCCTGCTAGAACCTCCAAACAAGCTCTCAAGGTCCAGATTCTTTTGAGGTGTTTCCAGTACATTAACCTTTCCAAAAAATACTTACCTTGACAAGAAACAGCTGTCCTAAATCTAGAAGGGATATATCCTGATATACAGCTCCCAAGCCCGCTCGTAAGTGTAGTTCCTAAATGAACTTGCATCTCTCTTCTCTAACCACAAACCAGATTCTTTGAGGAGTTTCCAGTACATTAGCGATTCCTAGAAGTACTTAACTTACTAATTTACTCCTATTCTTATTCTCAGAGGAGATATTTACTGATATACAGTTACCTACCCAGTATGTTCTTGTAGTTCCTAAATGAGTTTTATCCCACTTCCCTCAACACAAAGCAGATTCTTTTAAGGAGTTTCCAGTACATTACCCTTTCCAAGAACTACTTACCTTAACAAGCAACAGCTGTTCTTAATCTAGAAGGGATATTCTCTGATATACAGCTGCCCACCCCGTTCGTAAGTGTAGTTCTTAAAATCGCTTTTTTCTCTCTTCCCCCCACCACAATGCAGATTCTTTTTTTTTTTAGGTTTTTATTATAAAACTGAAGTTCAGAGAGGTTACAGTTTCATAGGTTATGCATTGGATACTTTTCTTGTACTGTTTGTTACCTTGTCCTTCATACCCCCCTTCCCCCTTCCCCTTTCCCCCACTGCGGTGTTCATTTCACTTACATCGAACAGTTTTGCAAGTATTGCTTTTGTTGTTGTTTCTCTTATTTTACCCTTTGTCTCTCAATTTTGGTATTCCCTTTGAATTTCCTAATTCTAATACCAGTACACACTGTTTCCCATTCACTCAAATAAGATTACAGAGATAGTGTAGATAGAATCACAAGAAAATGATACACGAACATCATCAATAGTAGAAACTACAGATACACATGGGATGTTGAAAGCAGTTACAACTGTGATATAACAATCATTTCCATAAAATGGAGTTCATTTCACTTAGCATCATCTTATGTGATCATAAGGGTATAGCTATTGGGGTCTTGTGATCCTCTGCTGTGACTTCCCTAACACGTGCTAATTATTCCCAATAAGGGAGACCACAGAGTCCATGTTTCTTTGGGTCTGGCTCACTTCACTTAGTATAATTTTTTCCAAGCCCTTTTATTTCCTTACAAATCGGGCAATGTCATTCTTTCTGATAGAGGCATAAAATTCCATTGTGTATATGTACCACATTTTCGTGATCCATTCGTCAACGGAGGGGCATCTGGGTTACAAACCATATTCTTTTGAGGAGTTTCCAGTACATTAACCATTCCAAGAAGTACTTAATTTACTAAGGTACAGCTATTCTTATTCTCAGAGGAGATATTTACTGATATACAGTTACCTACCCAGTATGTTAATCTAGTTCCCCAAATCGCTTTTTTCTCTCTTTCCTCATCACATAGCACATTCTTTTGAGGAGTTTCCAGTACATTAACCTTTGCACGAACTACTTACCTTAACAAGCAAGTGCTGTTCTTAATCTAGAAGGGATATTCCCTGACATACAGCTGCCAAACCCGTTCGTAAGTTTAGTTCCTAAATGAGCGTTCATCTCTCTTCCCTCACCACAAAGCAGATTCTCTTGAGCAGTTTCCAGTCCATTAAAAATTCCAAGAAGTACTTAATTTACTAAGCTACTGCTATTCTTATTCTCACAGGAGATATTTACTGATATACAGTTACCTACCCAGTATGTTCATGTAGATCCTAAAATCGCATTTTTCTCTCTTCCCTGACGACAAAGCAGATTCTTTTGAGGAGTTTCCAGCACATTAACCTTTCCACGAACTATTTACCTTAACAAGCAACAGCTGTTCTTAATCTAGATGGATTATACTCTGATATACAGCTGTCAACCAAATTCTTAAGTGTAGTTCCCAAAATCGCCTTTTTCTCTCTTCCCTCACCAAAAACCAGATTCTTTTGAGGTCTTTCCAGTACATTAACCTATCAAAGAAGTACTTATTTACTCAGCTACTGCTATTCTTATTCTCAGAAGAGATATTTACTGATATAGAGTTACCTAATCAGTATGTTCATGTAGTTTCTAAAATCGCTTT
Source organism: Perognathus longimembris pacificus (assembly GCF_023159225.1). NCBI lineage: Eukaryota > Metazoa > Chordata > Mammalia > Rodentia > Heteromyidae > Perognathus > Perognathus longimembris. The sequence goes on along the minus strand of NW_025959906.1, from coordinate 103,746 downwards.
TTTCTCTCTTCCCTCACCACAAAGCAGATTCTTTTGTGGAGTTTCCAGTATATTAACCATTCCTTGAAGTACTTAATTTACTAAGGTACTGCTATTCTCATTCTCAGAGGAGATATTTACTGATAAACAGTTACCTACCCAGTTAGTTCATGTACTTCCTGAATGAGCTTTCATCTCTATTGCCTCAACAAAAAGGAGATTCTTGTGAGGAGTTTCCAGTATATTTACTTTTCCACGAATATCTTACTTTAACAAGCAACAGCTGTTCTTAATCTAGAAGGGATATTCCCTGATATACAGCTGCCAAACCCATTTGTAAGTGTAGTTCATAAAATCGTTTATTTCTCTCTTCCCACCCAATGATCCAAATTCATTTGAGGAGTTTCCAGTACCTTAACCATTCCAAGAAGTACTTAATTTACTCAGCTACTGCTATTATTCTCAGAGGAGATATTTACTGATAAAAAGTTACCTAACCAGAATGTTCATGTAGTTCCTAAAATCGCTATTTTCTCTCTTCCCTCACCACAATCTAGTTTCTTTTGAGGAGTTTCCAGTACATTAACCATTCCACGAAGTACTTAATTTACTAAGCTACTGCTATTCTTATTCTCAGAAGAGATATTTACTGATAAACAGTTACCTAACCAGAATGTTCATGTAGTGCCTGAAATCGCATTTTTCTTTCTACCCTCACTACAAAACAGATTCTTTTGAGGAGTTTCCAGTATATTAACCTTTCCACGAACTACTTACCTTGAAAAGCAACAGCTGTTCTTAATCTACAAGGGATATTCCCTGATAAACAGATGCCAAACCCGTTCGTAAGTGTAGTTCCTAAATGAGCTTTCTTCTCTATTCCCTCACCACAAAGCAGATTCTCTTGAGGAGTTTCCAGTACATTAACCATTCCAAGAAGTACTTAATTTACTAAGCTACTGGTATTCCTATTCTCAGAGGAGATATTTACTACTATACAGTTACCTAACCAGTATGTTAATGTAGTTCCTGAAATTGCTTTTTTCTCTCTTCCCTCACCACAAAGCAGATTCAATTGAGTAGTTTCCAGTACAATAACCTTTCCACGAACCACTTATCTTAACAAGCAGCAGCTGTTTTCAATCTAGAAGAGATATTCCCTGATATACAGCTGCCAACCCCGTTCGTAAGAGTAGTTCCTAAAATCACTTATTTCTATCTTCCCTTACCACAAAGAAGATTCTTTTGAGGAGTTTCCAGTACATTAACCTTTCTATGAACTACGTACCTTAACAAGTAACAGCTGTTCTTAATGTAGAAGGGATATTCCCTGATATACAGCTGCCAACCCCGTTCGTAAGTGCAGTTCCTAAATGAGCTTTCATCTCTCTTCCCGCACCACAAACCAGGTTCTTTTGAGAAGTTTCCAGTACATTAACCTTTCCACAAACTATTTACCTTAACAAGCAACAGCTATCTTACGCTAGAAGGATTATACTCTGATATACAGCTGCCAACCCTGTTTGTAAGTGTAGTTCCCAAATGAGCTTTCATCTCTCTTACCTCACCTCAAATGAGATTCTTTTATGGAGTTTCAAGTACATTAACCATTCCAAGAAGTACTTAATTCACTAAGCTACTGCAATTCTTATTCTCAGAAAAGAAATTTAGTGATATACAGTTACCTACCCAGTAAGTGCCTTTAGTTCATAAAATCACTTTTTTCTCTCTTCCCACACCACAAAACAGATTCGTTTGAGGAGTTTCCAGTACATTAACCGTTCCAAGAAGTACTTAATTTACTAAGCTACTGCGATTCTTATTCTCAGAAAAGAAATTTAGTGATATGCAGTTACCTACCCAGTATGTTTATGTAGTTCCTAAAATTGTTTTTTCTCTCTTCCCTCCCTACAAAGCAGATTATTTTGAGGAGTTCAGAGGTACATTTACCTTTCCACGAACTACCTACCTTACAAGCAACAGCTGTTCTTAATCTAAAAGGGATATTCCCTGATAAACAGCTGCCAACCCGTTCGTATTTGTAGTTCCTAAATGAACTTTCTTCTCTCTTCGCTAACCACAAAGCAGAGTCTTTTGAGGAGTTTCCAGTATATTAACTTTTCCACGAACTACATACCTTAACAAGCAACAGCAGTTATTAATCTAGAAGGGATATTCCCTGATATACAGCTGCCAACCCCGTTCGTAGTGTAGTTCATAAATGAGCTTTCATCTCTCTTCCCTCATGAAAAACCAGATTCCTTTGAGGAGTTTCCAGTACCTTAAGAATTCCAAGAAGTACTTAATTTACTAAGTTACCGCTATACTTATTCTCAGAGGAGATTTTTTACTAATATACAGTTACCTACCCAGTATGTTCATGTAGTTCATGAATGAGCTATCATCTCTCTTCCCTCACCACAAAGCAGATTCTTTTGAGGACTTTCCAGGACATTAACTTTTCTACGAACTACTTACTTTAACAAGCAACAGCTGTCCTTAATGTAGAAGGGATATTCCCTGATATACAGCTGCCAACCCCGTTCGTAAGTGTAGTTCCTAAAAGAGCATTCATCTCTCTTCCCTCACTACAAAGCAGATTGTTTTGAGGAGATTCCAGTACATAACCATTCCAAAAAGTACTTAATTTACTAAGCTACTGCTATTCCTATTCTCTGAGGAGATATTTACTGATATACAGTTACCTATCTTGTTTGTTCATGTAGTTGCTAAAATCGCTTTTTTCTCTCTTCACTCACCACAAAGCAGAGTCTTTTAAGGAGTTTCAAGTATATTAACCTTTCCACGAACTACTTACCTTAACACGCAACAGCTGTTTTTAATCTAGAAGGGATATTCCCTGATATACTGCTGCCAACCCCGTTTCTAAGTGTAGTTCATATAATCGCTTTCTTTTCTCTTCCCTCACCACACATCAGATTCTTTTGATGAGTTTCCTGTACATTCACCATTCCAAGAAGTACTTAGTTTACTAAGCTACCTTTCTTCTTATTCTAAGGGGAGATAGTCACTGATATACAGTTACCTACCCAGTATGTACTTGTAGATCCTAAATGAGCTTTCATCTCTATTCCCTCACCACAAAGCAGATTCTTTTGAGGAGTTTAGAGTATATTAACCTTTCCATGAACTACTTACCTTAACAAGCAACAGCTGTTCTTAATCTAGAAGGGATATTCCCTGATATACAGCTGCCAACCCCATTTGTAAGTGTTCTTTTAAATGAGCTTTCATCTCTCTTCCCCCACCACAAACCAGATTTTTTTTGAGGCGTTTCCAGTACATTAACCATTACAAGAAGTACTTAATTTACTAAGCTACTGCTATTCTTACTCTCAGAGAAGATATTTATTAATATACAGGTGCCAACCCAGTATGTCCATGTAGTTCCTAAGATCGCTTTTTTCTCTCTTCCCTCACGACAAAGCAGATTCTTTGAGGAGTTTCTAGTACATTAACCGTTCCCCGTATTACTTACCTTAACAAGAAACAGCTGTTCTTATTCTAGAAGGGATTTTCCCTGATATACAACTGCCTAACCTGTTCATATGTGTAGTTCCTAAATGAGCGTACATCTCTCTTCCCTCCCCAGAAAGCATATTCTTTTGAGAAGTTTCCAATACATTAACCATTCCAAGAAGTACCTAATTTATTAATCTACTGCTATTCTTATTCTCAGAGGAGATATATACTGATATACAGTTACGTACTCAGTATGTTCATGTAGTTCCTAAAATCGCTTTTTTCTCTCTTCCCTCACCACAAAGCAGATTCTTTTAAGGAGTTTCCCGTACATTAACCTTTCCAAGAAGTACTTAATACTAAGCTAATGCTATTCTTATTCTCAGAGGAGATATTTACTGATATATAGTTACCATCCCAGTATGTTCATGTACTTCCTAAATGAGCTTTCATAAAGTTACCTACCCAGTATGTTCATGTAGTTCCTTATAATCGCTTTTTTCTCTCTTCCCTCACCACAGAGCAGATTCTTTTGAGAAGTTTGCAGTACATTAACCTTTCCACGAACTACTTACCTTAACAAGTAACAGCTGTTCTTAATCTACAAGGGATATTCCCGGATATACAGCTGCCAAACCCGTTCGTAAGTTTAGTTCCTACAGGAGCTTTCATCTCTCTTCCCTCACCACAACCCAGATTCTTTTTAGGAGTTTCCAGTACACTAACCTTTCCAAGAAGTACTTCCTGCCGGGCCAGCCGGCAATGAAACGGGAATCCTGACTGAGGGGCAGCGATGAATAAGGAAAAGGAAAAATAAGGCAAGAGAATAAAGACAAGAGACAAAGATGGGGTATGGGAGGTCTGCAGCTGCAAGGTTGAACCTCAAGACTCCAGCAACAGTTTATTTTCAACTCCCAGCTTATATGCAGTTTTGGAACCAGGGAATAGCATAGGGTTGTTAAAACTGCAGAAGACAAAGAGGCTTATAAGTTTGCAACTTTTGATTACAGTAAACACAAGGTTACAAAGCAATTCCGGACAGAGGCTGTGGACAGATTTCTTTGCCTTTCGCATATCCTGGTGGTAACAGCACAGACAGAGGTGATAATGAACCTAGCTGCAGGTTTAGCTCACGACATCTTGGGGACATCGGCACAGCCAGAGGTCAGGATGAGCTTAGCTGCTAGCTTGGCTCCTGACTATTCCCTCGTCTTTTTATTAAAAGAAGCGAACCCGCCTGTCCTAGGTGGGGTGGGTACCCATCTCAGGGAACAACTTCAGAGCAGTGCTGAAGCCCCTTGTCTTAGGACGGTCTAGGCTGGTACCGCCTCATACCCGTCTCTGTCTGCAGTTCCTCTCGGGGGAAATTCATTTTCTTGGAGCTTGGTCTTATGCAGCTGGCTGGGTAAACTCATGAAAGAGTTTTGCAATATGCATACAATGCAAGGAAGGCATAGGAAAGCCATCAGCCAAAGAATCTCTGGGCTGAGCAATGTCATTAGCAGCCCCATAACGTTAGTTAAGGAAGGGACATACTGTTGAAGTTGGTCAAATGGTTCTTTTGCTGTTTCTGCCACCAGAGGCGGAGCTTGTTCTAGTCAGGCTACTTGTCTATGGAGTTGAAAGAGATCTAAGGGCAAGATATTATGGTGCCAAATACCATTTAGATGTGCTACAACTTTTTCCCAAGGATAGCTTGACCCATTATACTTATGGATGGTCACACAAATAAAGTCAAACCCAGCATGACAGCGCACCCGTTGCAAAGTTTGTAAGGCACTAATTTGTTCTCCCAGTGACAACACACATTCATACAATGCTTCTAATTTTTGTTCTACCTTATCATCAATCCTGCCTTGAAAGTGCAGGGCTTGCGTGGTATTATGAGCAAGCTGATTAACATAGTGAGCTGTCTGCACATTTTGTGTTAAAGCCACAGTAGCCGCTGCAGCAGAGGCAGCTAAGGAAATAAAGGCTACAATGCCTGCTATTAGTAGCCCTACAAATCGTCTAGGGTGCATAAGCTCTTTTAAATGTTTTAACACTTGAATATCTGTTTCTTCATACCAAGCTTTAGATAAGTTTACAGGAAGCATAACAAATGGTGGTTGCTTAATAATAATTACAGAATCAGTAAGACCACTATACAATCAATTTGTAAAAGAACAGTTAGTGTAAGTAGCATTGAAATACATGGCTCCTATAGAAATATTAAAAGGTCCATACATAATAGCATAAGGGGGTGTTACACAACTCATAATATTTTTAAAGAAGTAGAAGTGGGCCAGGAGATATTATTCAGGCCAGCCACTAACATCCAGACATGACGGTGAGGGTGTCCATTCATCCACCACAGACCTGGGTTGTACTTGTTGGTGAGATTCGTTCTGGACCAGTCCGTCAGCTGAGAATTAGTTCCTGAAATATTGGTTATAAAAGGATGATCATGTCTACACTTTATGGGGTGCAGTTCTCCCGTGGATTCTACAATTTGAGAGGAGTTGATGCAGCGAGGTATCATGAAGGACGAAGTAGAATTGGCATGTACAGGAAACCCAGTAGGCAATGAAGTCATTCGTATATTTTATACTTGACTATTATCAGGAATCCAAATTCTATGATTTATGGATTGCATTACAGTACAGCCTGGAATATAACTGTTGGAGTCAGTTGTAAAGCGTAAGGGGGTTCCAAAGCCAGAAGCTGCAAAATCTCCCATCTTAACGTGTTGGACAAAAGGGTCTGGAGCTGTACCGTACACTGATCTGTTGACATGGACAAACACCTCAGCTCCCTCCCAGGTCGCAGGGTGCACAATCGGTGGATCTGGTACATAATCCCAGTGGGTCAGCGCTTGTACCGTTCTGATGAGTTTCCACAATCCGAACACAATGCTCAGGTAGCCAGCGGCCATCATTTTTCATCCTGTGAAAAAACACAGACATGTGCTTGTCCCCATGTCAGTACTGGATCGGGCCCGTGCCAAGCACTTGTTAAAGGATCTTTCCACTTAACTTGGACAAAGGCTCTTTGCTCTCTCTTTTCCCAGAACCGCTGTGCAATCCAAATTAAAAAAATTTAGTACGAATAAAGCATGAGAAAGTATATTAACAGGAGAGAAGGGGTATAGTTCCCCCCTTTTAATTTAGAAATTTGGTGTTTTAACAAACCGTTGGCCCATTCGCCAATTCCGTGACCATGAGGATTATAGGGAATTCCTGTAGAGTGAACAATTTGGTAAGATTTGCAAAAAGTTTGAAAAGCTCGTCCAACAAATCGCGGACCATTATCAGTTTAAAATTGTTTAGGAAGTCCCATAGTAGCAAAGCAGCGTAAGGCATGGGAGATACAATATTTGCCGGCTTCCCACTAAGAGGAGTAGGCATAATAAAATTAGAGTATGTGTCTATTGTAACATGGACAAAGCGGAGCCGTCCAAAAGAGGGGATATGGGTAACATCCATTCGCCAAACATGGTTGGCCACTAAGCCTCGGGGGTTAATGCCATTGGAGGGCACAGGTAGGAAGGAAGTACAGTTGGGACAAGTTTTTACAATTTGACGAGCTGCCTCACGAGTAATATGAAATTGCTGATGTAAGGCACAACTGTTTTGATGGTGGGCAGCATGTGATTGCTTTGCCAAGTCAATTTGAGTGAGAAAAATGTGAGTAGCCTCATCCGTAATAGCATTGCCCTCACTTAGTGGTCCAGGAAGCTTAGTATGGGCATGTATACATCCAAAAAAGCACGGACAGGTGTGAGGGCGAAGAAGAAGTTGTATCTGGTGAAAAAGAGTTTGGATAGTGGAATTAGCTGTACCAAGAAAAGGGACAGTTTCAATGACCTGAAGGGCTCGAATAACATAATGACTATCCGCATATAAATTAAAGGCTTTAGTAGGTAAAAGTGTAAGGGCCTCTAAAACTGCTTGAAGTTCAACTTCCTGGGCAGAAGAGAGCCCAGTGTCCCAAGATCTAGTTTTACCATCAATAGTAAGAGCTGCAGTTCCATTTGAGGATCCATCTGTAAACACCAAGGCAGCCATAGAAAGAGGAGATAGAGATACAACCTGAGGAAATATAAAGACGTAAGAACAGGTAAAGTGGAGTAACTTGTTGGAGGGATAATGATGTGAAATTGTGCCCACAAAATTGTCCCAAGCATTGGCCCAGGAATCACAATGAATATAAAGCCATTCTTGAAGGACTTCCGGGAAGACGGCGGAGGAGCAGCAGAGCCCTAGCTGAGCTCCCTCCGACATCTCAGTTTTCTCACCCCATAGAAACTTTTACTCCTAGAAAGACAGCCAGAGTAAGTTCTAACAGTACAGGGATTCTGGCCAGGATGGAAAAATCCACTTTGCTGGTCTGAAAACACAGATTTGAGCTCCGGGCAGCGTCCCACTGCTGTGCCAGTGCCGGTGCTGGCACAGTGCCTGGCACAGCCACCCGCACTCCACCGGCTAAAGCACACAGCGGAGACCAGGGAGAAATCCTCCAGACGGTGGCTGAGCAGGGACGACCTGAAATTGCAGAGAAAGCGTGAGTAACCCACGAAAGATATTCTCACTCGCGCCCACAGAGCAGTTTCTGGAAGGCAGCCCTTCCCCCACCACCAGAGCAAAGCGCCATCTTTGCCACTGGCAGAGGGTCAGACCAGATTGGAACTGAAGCGGGCCTGGGGAAAGCGAGGTCAAAGGAGACATCTTTGTTTTGTTTTTTTTTTTTTTGACCAGTCCTGGGGCTTGGACTCAGGGCCTGAGCACTGTCCCTGCTTCTTCTTGCTCAAGGCTAGCACTCTGCCACTTGAGCCACAGCGCCACTTCTGGCCATTTTCTGTATATGTGGTGCTGGGGAATCGAACCTGGGGCCTCATATATACGAGGCAAGCACTCTTGCCACTAGGCCATATCCCCAGCCCCAAAGGAGACATCTTTCAATAGGGCAAGACGGACTGAACAGTGACAGCCAGCTCCGCCCAGGAGAATGCCCCCTGCCCTGGTGGGAGATGAGTGCTGGGCCCCAGCTTAGCCAGAGGTGCCCCGCCCTGCCCGCCAGAATTTCTAAATTTAAAGCAAAAGCTGCGAGCAGCTACCAGCAGCACAGAAACACCAGAGGGAGGAACAAACAGTTCCTGGGACGGCTAAACGGTCCCATCCCAGAGGAAGCCCAAAACGGAGCTGCATTCCATAGCCACCTCCGCCAAGGAGGCCGCCTCCCCCAGGCAAGCAACTCTCAGCCGAGCAAAATAGGCCAGAGGCGCCCCGCCCAGCTGAGTCCACAGCTTATTCAAATCCAGGCATCAAAGGCAGCGGCCCTAGAGCAGACAGAGGAGCCACAGTTCCTGAGACTGCTCATGTCCCCATCTACAGAGGACGCCAAGGCCTACCTGCAAGCTGTGCGAACCTCAGAGACCCAGGATTGCACCAACAGGGGAGAAGGGTCAGAACAGATCCACCCCTTGCAAACTGAAATCAAGTCAAACCTGCTAATCAGGAAAATAGACTGCAGACCATTGCAAGGAAACCAGAGACTGGGGAAAGACCAACCAAAAAGAAGGACTCCATTTTTTTTTCTTTTCAAACATTTTTTAAACTTTTTTTTAATTTTCTTTTTAATTTTTTCACATCTGAAACATTGTTGGTTGTTTTCTTTTTGTTTGTTTTTTATTTGTTTGTTTGTTTTCCATTTTTACTGGTTTGTTTTATCAAGTTTTTGTTTGTTTGTTTGTTTGTTTGGGTTGTTCCTTTTCAGTTTTTTTATTCCTTTTTATTTATTTTTTCTTTTTTTAAATAATTTTTCTCTGATTTGTGTATCTGTATTCCAGTATTTTTACTTCATTTCTCTCTTTGGGTTCTCTTTCTTTAAAAATTACTTTCCTATGAATAACACCTCCACTCTTCTCTGCTAACTCTCCATTGTCTGTCATTTTAACCTTGTTCTTTCTACTGATTCTACTCTTTTCCACATTTCCACATCACTGAAACTAAACCAAAATCACCACCACCACCCCAATACATTTTACTCTATTCTCTTTACTACCTCCAACTTACCCTCCTGACTTACTGCCTGGACCTCCAGGTTCCATTGACTCCTGGTTATTGGATAGAGGGTATCCCAGCTTAATCTGAGTGAATCAAAGGAGTTCATAGAGAAAGCCAGTCCTAAAAGAATTTAATATAAACACAAGAATTGCATATAGGGTTGTAACAGTAAATAAGTAACTACTGAATACAGGGCCCAGGATCTGTTGTTATATTGAAATTGTATTCTGTAGGAACACCAAATCTAACTTTATAGACAGGTATACAAGTTATCTGTATATAATTGTGAACTTGTAAGATTTACACAACAGTGCTTGGTAAGGGCTGCTTTGTGTCTTAAACGGTGCTCACAGGTACTGGTATACTGGCATTCCCAATTCAAATGGGCAGAAGAATCACAAGAATGATGGCAAACAATGAAGTCTTATCCCCCACTCAAAACAAGCAGGAAGCAGAGCAGTCAATCAAAGACCTAGAAGAGAATCCCCAAAATGCTCTACAAAGTCTACTGATAAACATGATAAATGAAAAGTTTGAATCACTTCAGTCTAGAGCGTGAGGAGGCAAAGCAAAAATTAATGGAGAATTTCATGGCATCCACAAATAGAAAGATAAATGAACTTCAAGGGTCAAATGAAAAGATAGCTACCCAGGTTAAAGATCTGAGAGACAACTATCAAAACCAAAGTAATGAAGTTAATGAAGTAAAGAAGTCCATACAAGACCTAAGAAATGACATGGAAATCATCAGGAAAGACCAGTTAGAAGGAAAAGAGATTCAAAATCAAGTAGCTAGCCTACAGTCCCGACTAACTGAAGCAGAGGATTGAATCTCAGGAGCTGAAGATTCCTTAGATTCTATGGAGAAAGATCAAAAATCAATATGAATCCAGTCCAATCAACAAAACAGATCACTACAGGAGATTCAAGACAAGATCAGGAAGCCCAATTTAAGAATAATAGGTATTGAGGAAAACTTGGAGAAAGAAGTTAATGGCATAGGCAATCTATTTAACAGAATATTAGCTGAGAACTTCCCAAATATCCAGAAGGAAAGGCCTATACAGTTACAAGAAGCATTTAGAACCCCAAACCGACCAGACCAGAATAGGACATCCCACTGACACATTGTGATCAAAACAGGATCAGTAGAGTACAAGGAAAGAATCCTTAAAGCTGTTAGGGAGAAGAAAACAATCACATATAAAGGCAAAGCAATCAGAATTACCCCAGACTTCTCAGCAGAGACCATGAAAGCAAGGAGATCCTGGAATGAAGTATACCAAACACTAAATAAAAATAACTACCAACCAATAATTCTGTACCCAGCCAAACTCTCATTCATAGCCGAAGGTCAAATAAAAGTCTTCCACAGTAAGGAAAAACTGAAACAATATATCTCCACCAAACCAGCTTTATAGAAAATCCGCAAATATGTACTACACAGGGAAAATAATCAAGATCCCAGTACAGACAGAGAAATGAACCCTAAATAGTAAACATCAGATCCAGAAATGGGAAGACACAGCTTTAAACAAGATAGTGATAATGAAAGGAACAAATGATCATCTCTCAATCCTAACTCTCAACATTAATGGACTTAATTAACCAATCAAACGACATAGGCTCATAAGTTGGATCAAAAATCAAGATCCATCTTTCTGCTGCCTCCAAGAGACACATCTATCCAGCAAAAGTAAACATCTTCTAAAATTGAAAGGCTAGAATCAAATCTATCAAGCAAATGGCCCCCATAAGCAGGCTGGAGTTGCAATCCTAGTAACAGACAAAATTGACTTAAAATTAATAAAGGTAAGAAGAGACAAAGAAGGCTACTACATACTAGTAAAGGGATCTCTCCTACAGGAAGATATAACAATCCTAAATATCTACACACCAAATGCAGGAGTACCCAACTTCATCAAACAAACACTACTGACTCTAAAAACACTCATAGACCCAAACACATTGATAGTTGGGGACTTTAACACTCCACTATCACCTCTGGACAGATCAACACGCCAAAAACTGAACAAAGAAACCACAGACCTTAATAATTGCATAGACCAACTAGGCTTAACCGACATCTACAGAATATTCTACCCAGCAACAACAGAATACACATTCTTCTCTGCAGCACATGGAACATTCTCCAAAATAGATCACATCTTAGGGCACAAAGAAAATCTGTACAAATTCAGAAGTATGAAAACCATTCCCTGCATTCTCTCAGACCACAATGGAATAAAATTAAAGCTCAACTCAAACAGCAACCACAGAAAATCCTACAATTCATGGAGACTAAACAACACGCTGCTGAACCATCAGTGGGTCATTGAAGAAATTAAAACGGAAATTCAAATGTTTATGGACTTCAAACAAGTTGAGGACACAAAGTACCAGCTCCTTTGGGTCACAGCAAAGGCAGTACTCAGAGGTAAATTTATATCTCTGAGTACATACATCAACAAACTGGAGAAACAGCAACTCAGTAATTTAAGGAAGCACCTTAATTTTCTGGAGAGAGAACAGCAAGCCAAACCCCAAGTCAATAGACGGAAGCAAATAATTAAAATCAAATCAGAATTAAATCAATTAGAGACAAAAAAAAAAACCATTGAAAGAATCAGCAAAACAAAGAGTTGGTTCTTTGAAAAAATCAAAAAGATAGACAGACCCCTGGCAAACCAGACCAAAAAACGAAGGCAGCACACTCAAATAAACAAGATAAGAGATGAAACAGGTAACATCATTACAGAAATAACCGAAATTCAGAAAATAATAAGGGACTAGTTTGCAAACTTTTATGCCAACAAATTCGAGAACTTGGAAGAAATGGATGATTTCCTAGAAAAAAATTGATATCCACAAACTCAACCATGAATATTTAAACCTTCTAAACAGACCCATATCCAGTATTTAAATAGAAACGGCAATAAATGATCTCCCATCCAAGAAAAGCCCAGGTCCAGATGGATTCACTGCAGAATTCTACAAGGCCTTCAAAACACATCTCACACCAATATTTCTCAAGCTCTTCAATGAAATTGAAAGAGAACGTTCAATACCAGACTCATTTTATGGAGCCAGTATAACCCTCATCCCAAAACCAGGCAGAGACTCATCACGGAAAGAGGACTACAGACCGATCTCCCAGATGAACATAGATGCAAAAATAATCAACAAAATTCTGGCCAATCGACTTCAACAGATCATCAAAAAAATCATACACCACGATCAAACTGGATTCATCCCAGGGATGCAAAGTTGGTTTAATATACGCAAGTCAATTAATGTAATCCACCACATCAACTGAAGCAAGGTAAAGAACCACATGGATTTATCTCTGGATGCAGAAAAAGCATTCAATAAAATCCAGCACCCATTTATTCTAAAAGCCCTGGAAAAACTGGGATTCCAGGGAACATTCCTGAATAAAATCAAGGCAGTTTATGACAAACCAATGGCAAGCATAACTCTAAATGTTGAAAAACTAAAGCCATTCCCTTTAAATTCAGGAACAAGACAGGGATGTCCACTCTCTCCCCTGCTCTTCAACATAGTACTAGAATTCCTAGCCAGAGCAATTATGCAAGAAGGAAATATAAAGGGGATCCAAATAGGAAAAGATGAAGTTAAACTTTCTCTCTTCGCAGATGACATGATCCTATACCTAAAGAATCCCATAGACTCTACCACCAAGCTACCACAGCTGATCCAAAACTTTAAAACTTTAAAAATCAATGGCCTTTCTCTATGTTAACAACCCGAAGACCGAGTCTGAAATCAGGAAAGCAAATCCTTTTGCAATAGCCCCCAAAAACATAAAATACCTAGGAATAACCTTAACCAAAGCAGTGAAAGACCTCTTTGATGAGAACTTTAAAAGCTTGAAAAATGAAATTAAGTCAGAACTAAGAAAATGGCAAAACCTCCCATGCTCCTGGATTGGGAGGATTAATATAATCAAAATGGCAATGTTGCCAAAGGCTATCTACAAATTCAATGCAATACCCATTAATATCCCAACACCATTCTTTAATGAAATAGAGGAAGCACTCCAGAAATTCATATGGAACAATAAAAGACCTAGAATAGCAAAAACACTCCTAAGCAGAAAGAACAGTGCTGGAGGAATAACAATACCCAACTTTAAGCTGTATTATAAAACTACAGTAATAAAAACAGCTTGGTATTGGCACTGGAACAGGCCTGAAGACCAATGCAACAGAATTGAAGACCCAGAATCGAACCCACAGAACTACGCCTACTTAATCTTTGATAAAGGAGCTAAAACAATAGTTTGGAAGAAAGATAGCCTCTTTAACACGTGGTGCTGGCAAAATTGGCTCAACACATGCAACAAACTAAAACTGGACTCTTATATATCTCCCTGCACCAAAATCAATTCCAAATGGATTAAAGACCTTTAAATCAAAACAGGCACCATGAAAACACTAAAGGAAGGAGTAGGAGAAACACTTGGGTTCCTTGGTGCAGGACAGAACTTCCTTAACAAAGACCCAGAAAGGCTACAAATCAAAGAAAGGTTGGAAAAATGGGACTGCATCAAACTGCAGAGCTTCTGCATGGCAAAGGACATAGCTCGCAAGATAAACCGAAAGCCCACAGACTGGGAGAAGATCTTTACCGGACATTCAACAGACAAAGGCCTCATCTCTAAAATATGTGCAGAACTAAAAAAATCACCTTCTTCCAAAACAAAACCACAAAGAACCAATAGCACCCTCATCAAGTGGGCTAAAGACTTACAAAGAAACTTCTCTGATGAGGAAATGAGAATGGCCAATAGACATATGAAAAAATGCTCTACACCACTGGCCATAAAGGAAATGCAAATAAAAACAACATTGAGATTCCATCTCACGCCAGCAAGATTGTCATATATCAAGGAAACTAATAATAACAATTGTTGGAGGGGATGTGGCCAAAAGGGAACACTACTTCATTGTTGGTGGGAATGTAAACTGGTACAGCCACTCTGGCAAGCAGTATGGAGATTCCTCAGAAGGCTCAATATAGAACTCCCCTATGACCCAGGAACCCTACTTTTGGGTATCTATCCAAAAGACCACAAACAATATCACAGTAATGACACCAGCACAACAATGTTCATCGCAGCACAATTTGTCATAGCGAGAATCTGGAACCAACCCAGATGCCCCTCAGTAGACGTATGGATCAGGAAAATGTGGTACATATACACAATTGAATTTTATGCCTCTATCAGAATGAATGACATTGTTCCATTTGTAAGGAAATGGAAGGACTTGGAAAAAGTTATACTAAGTGAAGTGAGCCAGACTCAAAGAAACATGGACTCTATGGCCTCCCTTATTGGGAATAATTAGTACAGGTTTAGGCAAGTCATAGCAGAGCATCACAAGGCCCAATAGCTATACCCTTATGAACACATAAGATGATGCTAAGTGAAATGAACTCCATGTTATGAAAACAATTGTTATATCACAGTTGTAACTACTTTCAACATCCTATCTGTATCTGTGGCTTCTATTATTGATGATGTTCTTGTATCACCTTCCTGTGGTTGTACCTACACTATCTCTGTAATCTTATCTGAGTATATTGGAAACCGTGTTTACTGGTATTGGAAGCAGGAAATTCAAAGGGAATACCAAATTTGAGAGACACAGGGTAAAAAAAGAGAAAAAACTACAAAAGCAATACTTGCAAAACTGTTTAGATAAGTGAACTGAACACCTCCGGGGGGGGGAAGGGAAAGGTGGGGAGGAAGGGGGGTATGAGGGACAAGGTAACAAACAGTACAAGAAATGTATCCAATGCCTAATGTATGAAAATGTAACCTCTCTGTACATCAGTTTGATAATAAAAATTTGAATTAAAAAAATAAATTATCCTAGGCAATGGATTTATTTTAATGATATCACACCAAAAGTCAAGCAACAAAAGCAAAATAATTAAGTAGGAACTACATTGAAATAGAAAACTTCTGCACAGTAATGGAAACAATTGGCAAAGTAAGGGGATACCCTCTGAGTGGGAGAAACTATTTGTAAATTATATCTTTATGAAAGGTTAACACTCAAGGTTTAAGAGGGGCTAAACAAAAAGCAAATAAAAACCTAACTTCAAAATAGGCAAAAGAACTGAATAGACATTTCTCAAAATAAAATATCTGAATGACCAACAGGTATACACACAACTAATCAGCCTCAACAATCATCAGGAAAATAAAAATTATAAAGCACAATGAGATATCACCACAAGGCAGTTGGACTAGCATGACTGGCATGGTTGTTATCAAAACAAAAGATAACAAATGTTGGCATGCAGGGAAAATGGAACTTCACACACTGTTGGTGGGAATGCGAATAGTACCACCATTGTAGAAAACAGTATGGAGACTATGAAAAAAAAGTAACATTATCCTCCTATGTCGCTGTAATCTTCTTGGTACTAAAACAGAAGATAGGAAATCAGTAGAGATAGCTGTGCTCATGTGTCTGCTGCACCATCATTCATAGCAGTTGAACAATGGAAGCAGCTTAATATCCATCAGGGGACAAATGCATTTAAAAACTATGATTCATACAGACAGAGAAAAGAGGGGGGAGATTATCAAGCTTTTAAAAATGAGACTCTCAGGCATCATCAGTGCTTCATATCTATAATCCTAGCTACTCAGGAGGCTGAGATCTGAAGATTGCAGTTCAAAACTAGACCAAATAGAAAAGACCATGAGATTCGTATCTCCAATTAACCACTAAAAAGTTGAAATGGAGCTGTATCATAAGTGGTAGAGCACTAAGGAAAAAAAAAAGGTCTCACTTTCTGCTTCCTGACCACACCGAGGTGAGCAGTTTTGCTCTCTTACCATCATGCTCTGGGCCAGGGTGTACTACCTAACCAAAGCCCAGACACAACAAAGACAGGTCACCCAGTCACCATGTAACCAACTAAACATGGATTGAGCCTCTGAAACTATGAGCCAAAGTCCTCCTTTAAGTTGGCTTATGCCAGATATTTTGTCCCAGCAACAGGAAGGTGATGAACACATGAACAATTGGGGGCAAACCATATACAAACCATAATAGTAATCATAGCACATTCATCAAAGCTAAGAATTCAACATAGCTCTTATTAGGATATTACAAATGCTTTCCCTAACATCCATTTTCTGCTCTAGACCCAAACCAGAACATTTAGTCTTCACATCTCTGGAGCCTCTCCAGTCAGTTCCTCAGTCTTTGGTTTGTTGGTTGGCTGGCTGTTTGAGTGTTGGCTTGCTTGTTGGTTGGGTTGGCTGGCTGGATGAATGGCTCATGGGTTAATTTAGGCTTCTCATGATCGTGAAAGTTTTCATTAGTATTGATTAGGTGTGCAATAGAATGTACTCTACTTTTTTTATTTGTGTGATAGCCAACCAAATGGAACCTGGGTTGTCCAGTTGATTAGGAAGAATAAGTCCTACAATTCTACAGCACAGGGGTGACCATGATCTACAACAATGTTATAGACTTCAAAACAATCAGAAGAGAGGAGCTTGAAGGTTTGTAACCCAGGGAAATGATTCTAATTTCCCTTATATGATCATTATACATTTTATGCATGTGAATACATATTATATGAGATTAAAGTATAGGAACTTTTAGAAGTGAGTCAGTTCTCATCAAAGCATCTTGATATAAAAGGTGCCATACACACACTTGGTCTCTTCTGCAAACTGCTATCCCTTTTCCACATTTTCCCTGTGTTGTCAAGAGAGACCTCTGCAGCACCCCCATGCTGTTTGTACCATCCAGCTACCATAATCATGAGTCAAATCAGTCTCCCTACTTACAAGGTACCCAGCCTCAGGTATTTTGTTATAGAAATATGAAACAACTTTAGTTTTATAGGGCATTAACATTAGAGGAAGCTAGGTGAAAGACAGTAGGAACAATATAGTATCTTCACAACTTTTCTGTAAACCTGAAACTATGCCAAAATTTTTTTGGTGCTGGTCCTGGGGCTTGAACTCAGGGCCTGGGTATTGTCCCTAAGTTTTGGTCCTCATGGCTAGCTCTCTATCACTTGAGTCACAGCTCCAGCTTTTTTGATAGTTAATTGGAGAGATAAGAGTTTCACAGGCTTTCCTGCCAGGTCTAACTTCAAACAGCAATCCTCAGATCTCAGCCTCCGGAGTAGCTAGGATTCTAGGCAGGAGCCACTGGCACCCAGAAAATTATCCCAATATTTAAGGAAAAGTTTTAAGGCAATGAAGTCTTTTCAAAGGCATGGACTCATGTGATTTATTCTATGAAGGTGTCACCTTACTATTCAATTCCAGCTATTGTGCTACTGTGTTTAGAATATACAGTAAAAGAGAGGAGATTAAGGAGTGGGGTTATTGCAGAAATGCAGCATGTAAGAGATGATAATATTTTGTCTTGAATTTCATCAGTAGAGGTGAAAGTAATGAGAAATGGTTGAATTCAGGATAACAACATAGGGAAAGGAGACTAGTGTAAGATGACATCTTAACTTGTCAGCTTAGCTTACATTTTCTTGGTAATTAGTGAGGCTAAACAGTTACATGCTGTTTTTGAGGAATATATATACATACATATTTACATACATACATACATATATATATATATATATATATATATCCTTTGTCCAGTTTTAAAATGGGGAATTATGGTATTGAGATCATTATGCATTTTTTATATTAACCTACTGAATACATGGCTTGCAAATATGTTCTCTGACTCTAAGAGTTCTCTCAATCCTTTGTTGATGGTTCTTTTACAACATGGAAGCTTTTTAGTTTGATGCAATCCAATGTGTGTACTTTAGCTTTTGTTGCCTGTGCTTGGGGGGCATATCCAAAAAAAGAATTTCCTAAGAACTGGTGCATTTTGACCTGAATTCCTGCCATATGTCTTTCCATTAGGTTTAATATGCACATGAGCAGGTCGTTAGCATTTAAAATACCCTAACCAGAAATGCTTATTCTGTAGGGGAGTTCACCAACTAGATTTTATTTTGCAAGAAAGAATTGTAAGAAAGGTGTCTGGGTTCTTTTCAATTAACACAGAATTCAATTTTTATTCCTATTTCTCTCCCTTCTTACCTCTTTTTAAAGCACAGCCCTTGTTTTCAGCCTCTTTCTCATCAGTTGACCTCACTTCCATTATCCACTGTTCTCCCTTTTCTGCAGCCCCCATCTCACCTGTTAGTTTTGGAGGAGGGGGAATTCTCTCCTCTGTAAAGACTATAGCACTCTTTATTTACAAGTAATGAATCTACAGCAAATTGTGAAGGCAACCACAGCTACCAAAGTAGATAATTTTGTACATTCTTTGGCCAGCATGATAATGACACTGAGCTGGCTCACAGATGCCCGCTGTTAGTACAGATTAATCAGGACTCCAGGATCATCTCTATTCTGTGTGCAAAGAACCTCAAACATGTGCATCTGAATTAGCAGGTGTTATGGCTGAGCCTAAGCCTAAAGCTTGTCTATGAGCTTATGCAGGATGGGCTGCTTGTATGATAGTTCCAACCCATCTGCCTTGGAACTCATTTCATCAATGAAAAAGGTTTCTAATATGCATTTGCAGTTATGGACATATCTTCCAGTGTTAATTAGTGATACAGTTGAAGTTGAGTGTAGGACCCTCCTCCCACAAGTGTGGGCTTTAGATAGGAGTCTCCATAAACTCTTAGGCAAGTACTCTAAATATCTTCTTATCTACCCATTAAACTTAGCACACATACACACACACACATGCACGTGCACACGCCTCTACATCTTGTTGAAATACAGGTTTGGATTCTGTTTTTTTTTTCATTCCCAGAAATCTACTGAATCAGAACATCTGAAAATAGGAGCTAAACTCAGCATTGTGACAATCTCTGCAACTCAAGTCCTTCTGAGACACCCTAGCATGTAAGGACAGCTGCCAGGGAGAGCAGGGGAAGAAGGACCTATCCTGAGCCTCCACAGGCACTTCCCCTAGGAAAGTATGGACAGACCAAGGGAAGATCTAGCCATTATTCTTCTCCCATTCCAAGATTGTGTCTGTGCCAGATGCCGGGGAAGAGAGCTGGGAGCTACACAGAACAATCTACTCCTCAGAGGACCCCAGCCTCTATAGTCACGTGAAATAAAGGAAGCTGAACCTGTCTCTTTTCTGCTTACCCCATCACTGGTGCACATGTATGTGATTTCGTTAGAAATGTCATGTTTTTTCTTAGGGAATGCAACTGTTATTCTTTTTTTTTTTTTTTTTTTTTTTTTTGGCCAGTACTGGGCCTTGGACTCAGGGCCTGAGCACTGTCCCGGGCTTCCTTTTGCTCATGGCAAGCAGTCTGCCACTTGAACCACAGCGCCACTTCTGGCCGTTTTCTGTATATGTGGTGCTGGGGAATCGAACCCAGGGCCTCATGTATATGACGCAAGCTCTCTTGCCACTAGGCCGTATCCCCAGCCCGCAATTGTTATTCTTTAGGAGTAAGGATGAGGAGAGTTTCCCAGCTTTAAGTTCCCCTGCCTAGAAATAACAGTTACTGGTGCCATTCGATGTGTTCCAAACAATCCTTCGTCATAGTAACTCATTCCCAGTGTTTCCCATACCTTTTATTTGCTTTCCTTGTAAGTGTATATCTTAGAATGCAGGTAAATTAGCCATAAAAATAGAGTAATGAACTAAAATTACTTTAAACCAATTGTTATGGAAATCACTAGAGGGGTCCAGTTTGAGGATGACAAGATGTTTCTTTCACAGGATTGCAAGCCATGAATAAAAACTAGTCCACATAAGGAGAAATAATTGGGGCTTTGGAAATTATAAATACTTACATATAAATACTTACATTGAGTGATTATTCTTAGGTAATACATCTTTTCTGTTAGCTGCTATATCAACTCCAACAGGAAGAGAAAATTATCTTGGAGTAAAATACATCTCTAATGTATCTATTTCCTTAAAAAAAAAAGTACAGAATTTCTTCACAAAATCCCAATCACAACAAACTGTAAACTTCTATTCTCTTGAAGGGGTCTCTCAAACTAAGCAAAACTATGAGAAGGCAGGCTAGGGGTATGGCTCAGTTGCTAATGCACCTGCCTAACTGATACAAAGCTCTGAGTTACAATTCCACTACTACAAGAAGAAATTTATTGGCTAGTCCCTTTGTACAATAAGCACCTGATTTAATATATCCACGAACTAAATGGTGAGTGTAGACTTTAATTTCACTGAGATGGTAAATACAAGGAGTGCTTACCAAATGAGATCAATGCTCTTAGACAAAAAGATCTAAGAGCCATCAAGAGGAAAGTGTATGACAATTACATTAAGGCCTTTCCAAGCTGATCTTATATTACAAATGCTTATACTGGCAAGCAAACACCAACAGTAAAGTTTGAAGTCCTAGATGATAATGCTTGCATGAATGAATCCCTCCCTGAATCAACCAGATGAGGAAAGAGGCCCACAGAAAATCAGGAAACAAGCCAAGATTTCCAGGTGGATGACAGCAGAACAGACCCAGTTCTCCAGTTCCAGCCTGTATTCTTGCTAACGGCTCCTTTCCAAGTGTTGGGGTTGCATTGCTCTTTCTGGTTTAAAAAAGTAGCACTCAAGATTTAAGTAATGATATAACTCTAAATGGTGAAAAACTAAAGCCACTCTCTCCCCTGCTCTTCAACATAGTACTAGAATTCCTAGCCAGAGCAATCAGGCAAAAAGAAAATATAAAGGGGATCCAAGTAGGTAAAGCTGAAGTTAAACTCTCTCTCTTCGCAGATGACATGATCCTATATCTTAAGAATCCCATAGACTCTACCCCCAAGCTACCACAGCTGATCCAAAACTTTGGCAAAGTTGCAGGATATAAAATAAACCTTCAAAAATCAATGGCCTTTCTGTATGCTAACGACCCGAAGACCGAGGCTGATATCAGGAAAGCAACTCCTTTTGCAACAGCCTCCAAAAACATAAAATACCTAGGAATAACCTTAACCAAAGAAGTGAAAGACCTCTTTGAGGAGAACTTTAAAACCTTGAAAAATGAAATTAAGTCAGAACTAAGGAAATGGAAAAACCTCCCATGCTCCTGGATTGGGAGGATTAATACAATCAAAATGGCAATATTGCCAAAAGCTATCTACAAATTCAATGCAATACCCATTAATATCCCAACACCATTTTTTGATGAAATAGAGGAAGCAATCCAGAAATTCATATGGAATAATAAAAGACCTAGAATAGCAAAAACAATCCTAAGCAGAAAGAACAGTGCTGGAGGAATTACAATACCCAACTTCAAGTTGTATTATAAAGCTATAGTAATAAAAACAGCTTGGTATAGGCACCTGAACAGGCCGGAAGACCAATGGAACAGAATTGAAGACCCGGGAATGAACCCACAGAACTATGCCTACTTAATCTTTGATAAAGGGGCTAAAACAATAGTTTGGAAGAAAGATAGCCTCTTTAACAAATTGTGCTGGAAAAACTGGCTCAACACATGCAACAAAATAAAACTAGATCCTTATATATCACCCTGCACCAAAATCAATTCCAAATGGATTAAAGACCTCGAAATCAAAACAGACACCCTGAAAACACTAAAGGAAGAAGTAGGAGAAATGCTTGGGCTCCTTGGCGCAGGACGGAACTTCCTTAACAAAGACCCAGATAGGCTACAAATCAAAGAAAGGTTGGACAAATGGGACTGCATCAAACTGCAGAGCTTCTGCAAGGCAAAGGACATAGCTTGCAAGATAAACAGAAAGCCCACAGACTGGGAGAAGATCTTTACCGGCCATTTAACGGACAAAGGCCTCATATCTAAAATATATGCAGAACTAAAAAAAATTACCTTCCTCCAAAACAAAACTGCAAAAAATGAATAGCCCACTCATCAAGTTGGCTAAAGACCTGTAGTACAAAGAGGGGCTGAGGATATGGCCTAGTGGCACGAGTGCTAGCCTTGCATACATGAGGCCCTGGGTTCGATTCCCCAGCACCACTTATACAGAAAATGGCCAGAAGTGGTGCTGTGGCTCAAGTGGCAGAGTGCTAGCCTTGAGCAAGAATAAGCCAGGGACAGTGCTCAGGCCCTGAGTCCAAGCCCCAGGACTGGTGAAAAAAAAAAAAAGACCTACAAAGAGACTTCTCTGATGAGGAAATGAGAATGGCCAAGAGACATATGAAAAAGTGTTCTACATCACTGGCCATAAAAGAAATGCAAATCAAAACATTGAGATTCCATCTCACCCCAGTAAGAATGTCATATATCAAGAAAACTAACAATAACAGTTGTTGGAGGGGATGTGGCCCAAAGGGAACCCTACTTCATTGTTGGTGGGAATGTAAACTGGTTCAGCCACTCTGGCAAGCAGTATGGAGATTCCTCAGAAGGCTAAATATAGAACTCTCCTATGACCCAGCAACCCCACTTTTGGGTATATATCCAAAAAACCACAAACAAAATCACAGTAAAGCTACCAGCACAACAATGTTCATTGCAGCGCAATTTGTCATAGCAAGAATCTAGAACCAACCCAGATGCCCCTCCGTAGACGAATGGATCAGGAAAATGTGGTACATATACACAATGGAATTTTATGCCTCTATCAGAAAGAATGACATTGCCCCATTTGTAAGGAAATGGAAGGACATGGAAAAACTTATACTAATTGAAGTGAGCCAGACCCAAAGAAACATGGACTCTATGGTCTCCCTTATTGGGAATAATTAGCACAGGTTTAGGCAAGTCACAGCAGAGGATCAAAAGAGCCCAATAGCTATACCCTTATGATCACATAAGATGATGCTAAGTGAAATGAACTCCATTTTATGGAAATGATTGTTATATCACAGTTGTAACTACTTTCAACATCCCATGTGTATCTGTAGTTTATACTGTTGATGATGTTCATGTATCACCTTCTTGGATTGTACCTACACTATCTCTGTAATCTTATCTGACTATATTGGAAACCGTGTATACTGGTATTAGAATTAGGAAATTGAAAGGGAATTCCAAAATTGAGAGACAAAGGGTAAAATAAGAGAAACAACAACAAAAGCAATACTTGCAAAACTGTTTGGTGTAAGTGAACTGAACAACTCAGCGGGGGAAAGGGGGAGGGGGGAGGGGGGTATGAGGGACAAGGTAACAAAGAGTACAAGAAATGTATCCAATGCCTAACGTATGAAACTGTAACCTCTCTGTACATCAGTTTTATAAAAAACAAACAAACAAACAAACACAAAAAACAACCAAAAAAAAAAAAGGTTAATGTACTGGGAAAAAAAATAAATGTTATACAATTAAAAAAAAAGATTTCAGTAATGCTAGAAGCAGTTGGGTCACCTGAGTGTCTGCAGCCCAGGATGACCCTGAGCACTGATCTTGGCCTCTCAGGATCAGAGAGAAAACTGGGTGCTTCTCATATCCCTGCTGCCTGACCTTTGAGATGTCTTGATTACTCTGTGCTCCTGGATTTATGCATAAAACATGGTGCCAAGATCTCTGCCCTGGTGACAAGAGATGAGAGTATGTGACAATGGCCAGGTACTCTCTGTGATGATAGTATCACATGATCCATATGACTCCCCCAACCACAGTTCTGAGGAGCTCTCATGGTAGTGGGGGCCATATACCATTTCCCTATGTCTCCCACCATCAAAGCTGGCAGGACAGGTTAGGAGAAGTGCTAGGGTCACTTGTCACCATGAAAGGTGGTCCTAACACCAGATACTAAACTACTTTAACATCTGTCCTGACCCAAGATCTTTAACCAGCCTGTCTCATGAGTATAGACTCAGTGATGGCTGGTGGCATGCTATTTCTGGAAGGAATAGAATCTTGACCCTGGGCTATCTGGCTACCTGTTTTCAGCCACCTGGTTAGGGAATTGCTCTCTGTCTTAACCTGCTCACACTATGCATCATGCATTCTCAAGTGGTACTCGCCTACGCAACACCAAATAACCTCTTGAAATGCTTGTCTTTAGGTTGTGCAACCAAGGATTCTGATTCAGTGACTTTGGTGTGTGGGATGGGAATCTGTGTATCAACAAAACCCACTCACCCTGCCCCCTATGCACTATATAGCTTACCCCACCCAGAAAAACTTGCTCACTGAACTGTTATCTAGATGGGCCACTCTGCACACAGGCCCCAGCCTCAGTTACCCTAATGTTTCAATCCTTTTCATGCAATAACTTGGCCAGTCCATCAGCAAGCCCACACCTCTTCGATTGTGTCTCCAAGTAAGCACAGTCTCAGCCTCCAGAGAATTCCTAAAGCATTGCTTTCTGCCAGGCCTGCAACTTCACCCTGCAAATCAATGCTTGAAATTAGGCTAGTTTTTTTTTCCAACCCTCAAAACACAAAGGATTCATTTCCTTTCCTTTAGGGGACAATAAAACTTACTTGCATTGAGGAACCTAGACTTATAAAACACAGAGACCTATTTACTAAAATATCTTAAGGACAGCTTCTTCTCAGTCTGTAAGCACAAAGCATAAACCATTCTATCTGTTGGGCCTTTGGATTGTGCTAATGGAAACTCAATCAGCAATAAAGAGATTTCTTGGCCCAAGTAACTGGAAGGGCCAGCACCAGGCCGCCCTCAAGCTGAGTTTGATTCAGTTCCTTCCCAGCTGCTCTTTTTGTTTTGTTTTCAGCCTTTCTCTTCTGCCTTCCATAGACAACACACAGATTTACATGGGTGCTGCATGCAAGAAGAGACACATGTCAGCTGTAGCACCCAAGCAAACAGTCCCCAATTCCAAAAATGGTCTTCCATTTTAGTCTCACCACTGGGTCATCTGCTAGAATTGCCATAACAAAATACCATAGAGTGGGTGGCTTAAATGAGATACATTTATTTCTCATAGGTCTAGGTTAAAAGTCTGAAATCAAAGCTAAAGCCTGGTAGCTCACGCCTGTAATCCTAGCTACTCAGGAGGCTGAGGTCTGAGGATCACAGTTTCAAGCCAGTCCAGGCAGAAAAGTTCATGAGACTCTTGCCTCCAGTTAAGCATCAGAAAACCAGAAGAGGTGTGGTGGCTCAGTGATAGAGTACTCGCCTAAAGCAAAAAAGCTCAGTGACAGCACCCAGGCTCTGAGTTCAAGCCTCACAACAGACAAAAAATAAAAAACAAAAAGCAACAACAAAAACTACAGGTATCTTCTTGCTGTTGTTTGAATGTTCTCTCTAAAGCTCATGTTGGAACGTGGGGAACGTGGTTTGCTTTGTGGTGGTACACAAGGGAGAATGTCTGAAGGGAGCTTAGTGTAAGGCTCTGGCCCCAGGATTGGATTAATGCTATTATCTTGGAAGTGGGTTACCCCTTACCTTCTCTCTCTGATTCACTGTCTCTGTCTGTGTGTCTGTCTCCTCTTCTCCCTGTTCCCTGCTTTATCTTCTTCTTTTCCCTCTCCCTCTCCTGTCTCTCCCTCTCTCTCTCCCCCTCCCTTCCTCTTTACCTCTTTTCCTCTCCTCTTCTCTCTCTCACCCTCTCTCTCTCTCTCTCCCCGTCTCTCCCTCTTTCCATTGCTCCCTCTCCCCCTCTCTCTTCACACATATTCACTTGCCTTTCCACTATGCTATGAAGCAGCTTGAAGGGCCCTACCTGCTAGGTGCTGGTTGTGTGCTCTTGGACTCTTCAGGCCTTCAGAACTACAAGCCAAATCCATTTTTATCATTTATAAATTGCCCTGTCTGTGGCATTCTCTTATGGCAGAAGAAAATAGATGAAGACACTCCTATAGGAGTATTGTGTGTCTTCTTTTTGAACATCAAAGTATGCTCAAGCAGTACAGACAGAAGTAAAATGGATGAAAACAACAGGGTGTTTGCCTAGCATTATTTTTCCTGTGAACAAATCGGTGCAATATTTTTTTTTTGAGAAAACTCTTCTTTTAAAATGGGGTTGGGAATAAGCACTCCAAAAAAAGGGGCCAGCTTCCTTAAAATAAAATAAAACGAAATACAACTGGTAGAATGAAATAAGCACTCAACAGCCACAAGATACCTTAAGACTTAAGTCAAGTGAGAAAGGAAAGAAAAAAAAAATCAGATCAAAACATGCTTCTCAGAGTCCATGAAACATTGCCAGGCAAAGGAAACACAAGAAAAGTAGTGGCTGGTCATTGGTTGCAGTAGGTTTCCCTAAACACATCCCACTCCAAAGATAGCCCATGATGACCACAGCAACAGTCTCCATGGCTAGGGACATAGAAGTAGATATTGTTCCCTGCCTCCCAAATCATCTCTCCTCACTTCTCTAAAGACCCAAAGGAAGGGCCAATGTCTCTTCTTCTACCAGGCGTTGTCTTGTTCACACATGATGCCTAGAAGTTGGCAGTCAGCTGGTCTGAGGACAAAATGCATTCTCACCAGGAAGTATAAAACAATCTTAGAGAAGCAAAGTCAGGTGCACCTGCCACCAAGCATGAACCAAGATGCTTCCAGCTATGTAGGTAAAGACTTCCTGAAGCTAAAGACTTCCATCAGCTGAAATCAGAATTTTGAATTCCTTGCATCAATCAGAAAGAAAGCTTTCTTACACATCCATTGGATTTTTGAAAGCCACAATTCCTAACAGTTATGCTCTTCCACATGAATCAGGAAATTTATTTTAATTATCAACTGCAAATAGCAATATCCACAGAGAAAAGACTTTTAAGCGATAAGGGTATTGTTTACCTTGCTTAAAATGAAGCTGGAAGGGAGGTATTTCTGTGCTATATACTCAGAGGAGAGACAACATCAAAGAGCAGAAAGAAAGATATAGTTTCCTCCTGTATCTCCATTTTCTCACTATGTTCCATTTAATTTACACCAATACAAAAAGAGAAAGAATGAAAATGGAATCCAGCAGCCTCCATCTCATTACTTCTTAAGCCACATTGGCCAAGACAGGTGGATTCAATATGGCCATTTCCCATCAAGCAAGCACCTGACTTTCCAGGCTGGAGCATGTGGGTGGTGAATAGTTCTGGACAAGGTTTCCCATTTGCTCAGACAACATCCACACCCAATTTCCTCCACACCAACTTATGTCCCTATCTCTGAGGAAGCCCATGAAAGTCCCAGAACAGAAAATACATAACAGTGTACAAGTACCAATTTTCCATACTTAATGAAGAACTGGATGTCAAATTATTGGGAATACCCATTGGCTTGCCATTTGCTGGAGTGGAGTGTGTCCTCTCATAGAGAGAACTCCCATATATGTTTGAAGCTATTGGTTTGCTAAATTGGTCAATAAAAGGCAATTGGATCTCTCAAATATTTGAACTACAGAGAGTTTTTTCACATATTCAAAATTTCTTGTGTCATTTGTATTTCTTCCCCTAAAACATAAGGTTTGTTTTCAAAAATAAATGTTTCTGAGCTGTTCTGTTCCATAGGTAGGCCCTTGCATGGACATTTGGGATATGGTTTAAGGCATTTTTCTGCTAATGTCTTTTTTAAAGAAATGAAAGACAGAAGTGGAAACTTGTATTTTTTAAGCATCTATATATGCTAGATGCTGTATATGGACTTGTCCTATTGCTCAAAAGTATTATCTGACAGATGGTAGATTCAGGGGAGAACTCAAATAGTACCATTCCTTAGAAAGGCCAAGTCATGACAAAACTCAGTAGATGTGATTAGTTTTAGCAGAGATATATAGCTAGATGAACATATTAACAAATGACATTTACACAGACATACAGAATTCTGGCAAGTATTTGGTCAGTTCTTGACAAGGTACAGGTAAGCTCTAGTCCCCTTGGCCTCCTTGTTGTTTTAATTGGAAATAAAAAAGGGCTTTTGTGGCAAAGACTCCTTGGATTGCAGTTCAAAGCCAGCCAGGGCAGAAAAATCTCTCAAATTCCGTCTCCCAACTAACCAGCAAAGAGCCAGGCTGGAAGCATGGCTGAAGAGACTGATCTCTTACCAGCCAAATGCTGGAAGTGGAGCTGTGGCTCAAGTGGTAGAGTGATAACCTCGAGTAGAAGTGCTCAGGCACAGTGCCCAGGCCCTGAGTTCAAACCCCGTGAATGCCAATGGGGGCAAGCCATCCCAGCAACAAGCACTTAGACCCCTGGGACTCAGCCAATTCAGGGAACAAGGATCATGGAGAGGAGTAAGAGGATAATTATGTCACATCCTAAATGGAGTCACTTTGTCTCGCCCTTTCAAAATTAATCAGCCGGGAATCAAGAGATAGTAGCTTGTCCATCTAATGTCCATACCTGAGTATAAGAACTGTCCAAGTCATCCAATTTTTAATTTTGTGCCCTAAACCCTTCCTTTTGCCTTAATATTTTGTCCAGCCCCTGCCTAATGAGACTTCTTCCAGGCTTCATTCAAGGACTGGCATCTACCACCAAGGGCCCCTGCTGCTAGCCTTCTCCAGGAGGGGCCACATTTCTGCCTTTTACCCCTAATGCCGACGCCCCTTGCCAGCAGAAAGCAGCCAGAGAGAGTCTTCATCCTTTTTCATAAGTATTAAAAGGCTGGAATGTTAGGTCCTCTTCCTGAGGGCTCCATGTAGATGCCCCCACCTCATTAAGTCTCCACCCAGTTACCTGGGTAACCAGCAGACCTGGAGGCAGTTACCTCCCCTTTTCCTGAGGTCACATCCTAATCCACCTGGCCACACCCCTTGCCCATGCCCTAGATATAAGGCAGGGCTGGGTGGGGGTCTCCCTCTCTCTCCCTTCTCTCAGGCCATGGATCATCTTGGCCACAGGCCAGCAGTTCGGTAATAAACTTTCTTTCCTGCCTGAAAAAAAAAAAAGAAGAAAGGCCAAATCAAAGTTCAAACACCAGGAAATAAGTATTTGAAAGAGGTAGGGTGGGGTCAAGGGGTGGAGGATAGACAAATGAAGAGGAGAAAGGGGTAGAGGATGCAGTCAATAATTCAATGTATATCCTACAAAATTAACAAAAGTGAGGAAAGAGGTAGATTGGGAGGGATGAGTGAGAATGTTGAAAGTAGGGACATTTATCATGATGCATTATATTCATAAACTGCTTTGTTAAATGGCACCTCCTTTGTATGGCTACCTAAAAATAACAAACTTTTAAAAAGAAAAAAGAGTAATAGAGGCAGCAAATTTGATCAAAGAACAATCACCAGAAAACCCCTTTTTATAGGTAATACTAATAAAAATAAGTAAAAATTAAAATATACCATAAAAAAGAATAAAGGAAACAGCCTAGTGAACAGTTCAGGGGCTAGCTGTACATCCATCCATGCACACCCATTCCTTAATCTCTCTTATGGGCAACTAATTTCAAGACTTTCAAAGACCTGCATAAGTAGGACAATTGGTATACCTCTTATGGTATGACACAGGTGTGATATTTCTAATCTACTTACATATTTTAGACCCATTACATTTCTTTATCCCTGATATAGGAGTGATAACAATGTCAACTTTATATTAATGTTATGAGAAAAAATTGAGATAATCTAAGAGCTCAGTGCTTAGCAGGCAGCAAGTACTCCAGGAATCACAACCAACCCCAATAAAGTTGGCATCATTACTGCCTATGGAGAACTTCACCTGGGGGCTCATCACAGTGGATTTGCAAATCAGTCATCATTTCTCAAGCTAGCTGTTCAAGCAGTTGTTAACTTGATGAGAGTATCTATCCCAGGGAAATCAGCAAGCATTAAAAAGCAAGATTTTATTTCTTAGCCTATACAACCAGCGGTAAAATGCTTACCAGCACACCACTGGTTAGCACCATTTAATAAGAATCAAGAGATTGAGTGACTTACCCAGTGAATCAGTGGCAGAAATAGGACATGAACCCAGTTGTATAGATTTCCAAACCTGAGTTCTATGCCCTCATGTATAACTACAAATAAAAAGTATTGCCTAATTTTCACAGTCACTCATTCTTTTGTTTAACTATTTGTGGAGCACTTGTGTATAGGCACACGGCACTGTGATAGGATTTACAGAATCTATATGAAAAGAAGGTCACAAGTTGTCTTTATCATCACATTAAAACTAAACCTTCCAGTCATGTGTGTTCAGTTCACTTCTCAGGAAGCAGTCAGATACTAGTAACCCAGGTGTTAACCTCCAAGTCTCACCTTATGACCTCAACAAAACAGTGAGGTTGGTGAACAATTTTGGCCTCTATTACTGTTCATCCCACAGCAGCTTCTAAGGTTACTCTCTCCTTCCTGGTCAGAGTATTAAAGGAACATTTAGAAATTTGCTTGGGTAATAATGCAACTCAATGGATAACGCATGGGCTTAATATGTGCAAAGATTCACTCTGCATCACCAAAACAAATAGAAAAAGATAAAACAGCAAAATAAAACAGCCAGACACTAGTGGCTCATGCCAGTAATCCTAGATATTCAGGCAGCTGAGATCTGAGGATCTTGATTCAAAGCCAGCCCAGGCAGGAAAGAGTATGAGAGTATTTTCAATTAACCACCTAAAAACTGGAAGGACAGCTGTGGCTCAAAGTGATAGAGTGCTAGCATTGAGGGGGGCAGGGGGAAAGTTCAGTGACCATGCTCAGACCCTGAGTTCAAATCTCACAACCAACAAAAAATAAAATTAAACCACAGTCTCCTAGGATTATTTGCCATTTTAGAGACTAACCTTCTTGAGAGGAAAGCTACTATGATGGAATGACTTTATTGGGAAGGCTTTGTCTATAGGAAATCTCAAACAATGATAACTATATCTTTTCTTCCTACTTCTCTACCAAAGTAGAGTCCACGTTATGAGGTTTCTCAAACTATATTCATTCTAACACTAGTGTTCTCTTTTCCTGTATTCTGTTACACTTTAAAATACTCTTCTTTCTTTAAATCAAATCACTTTTGCCTAAATAAACATGATTTTAAAGAAAATAATGTGTCAGTGTCTTAAGCAGAAAACCATAATGAGTTGCCAAAGATACTAGTCATAACTAAAATAAATATGCAATCACTAAGAGACAAATCTTCATGTTTACCTCCAATGATTAGCTCACAGTGGTGGGTGTATTCCATTCTAAAAACACATTTCAAGACCTTCAAAGACCCACATCTGAACTGATAAGATCTACCTTAGGTCTACCTAAGCATAAGTAGAACAACTGGTATACCACTTAGAGCATACCACAGTTGTCTGTTAGTGGAAGATTTATAATCTACCTACATGTTTTGAGCCCCACTCATTTCACTAATGAATATCAAGATATCTAACCTGATAGGCCTCCCAATTCTGCTTGAAAATGTATGTCATATCTACCTTGACAAGTAGGATTGAATAAAAGATTTACAAAGATTTTGAGAAAATACAAATGTGTGGTGGTTCTTGACTGGGGATGTTGAGTAGCAAAGTAATGCCATAGGAATTAATCCTGTCAGAGGTCAGGCAGTGATACTGGCAATTCTGCAGCGAGATCTTTGCTGAGTACTCTGTAGTAAGGCAAAGGAGCTATACTCTCTGCCTATTTGGAAGCTAAGCATAATGATGACTCTGCTGTTTACACATTGCTTTTTCCTGGACATAAATATTTATATCTGAGAAGACATTTACAAAGTGTATTCATGGACACCACCTTCTATTGATGGATAATCAAGCCACAGCAGGAAACACATCTTATAGACAGAGAAGAGACTCAGAGAAGTAAGCAAGTAAGATCAGGAAAGAATTTAAATATCACTGTTTCACACCTAATCACTGTGCACATCAACACCAAGAAATACAGTTCCAAAAGAATCTCATGTTTCCCCAAATTGCATCTTTTTCCCTGACTTCCACCTCTGAGAATAGCACCCTTTCAAACACCCAGGCTGGAAATCTTAGCAACTGCCTAAAGATACATCTCCCTCTCATTTCCTACATCCTTCATCATCATATCCTTCTTAGTATGTCTCTCAAGGCCCTCTCTCCTCTTTCCCCTCCTCCTCTTCTTCTTTTTGTCTCATATATATATATATATATATATATATATAATATATGTGTGTGCATGTGTATGTGTATGTATATTCTCTAAGCAGCTGTTCACCTTAATGGTTATCTTGTCCTAATGGTCAAAGGTAGTTTGTTCACCCAACCGTGTGCTTTCCCAACTTGTTCTTTCTCAGAGAAGGACAGAATTTCTCTCTCCTTATTATGGAAGCAACAGCATACAGAGTCTCTACATGGAGCCACAAGAAGATTGACTTGGCCAATCCTTAGGTTTTATTTTAGGAAGATCGGGGAAATAAGCCTGGGTAGAAAAGGCCAGATGTGAAGAACAGCTGTTAGCACAGCAAGAGAGTATAGAATCCGCTCACATTGAGTTTCTGAGGGGTGGGTCTACATAGCATCATGATGGCATACAGGATGATTTTATTATAGACATAAGAAACAGATGTATTTTAATTATGTGCTTATTTACATGTCTTACAAAATACATTAGCACATCAATTCCATGACTTCACATTGCCAACTTTTCATAAGCAAAATTAAAAAAAAAAAACTTAGGTAAGCAAATGAATCGACTTAAGGAAAAGATATTAGGACATTCCTAATATAAGTGGAAACCTGTAGGGGATGGCTATACTTTTAAGACCTGGGACTGTTGGCTGCTAGCCACTCCCACCTTCTCCCAGGGTCTGGAACCAGCTCTGCCTCTCCTCTGGGAGCACATGTCTCCTAATGGCACCCGCCTGAGCCAGGGAACAGTCCTTGGAGGACTGAGGTCTCCGCCTCTGGGGAAGTTCCGTGACATCACCGTGATGGACATGCTCATCAGCCTATCATTAGCACCTGGTCAGTCCCTCCCCCTCCCTCGTCATTACTGTTATATAAACCCCTCCCCTGAATAAACTTTTGGAAATCGGTAGTCCATCAGACGGTTCCCCGAAATCTCCATGACCAGTGTCTGCTCTTAAACATATGGGGGGCTTTGGACGGGTGGCTTCCACAACCCTACTTCATCTCAGCTTAGCCCCAACCGGGACATGCTCTGCCCTCCCACTGGCGGGGAGTCCGAGTGCCCCCACAATTAAAGGCTTGGCATCTCCCCAAAGGAGACGTAGAAATTTAGCCCGACAGAAACCTATAGGCCCAGTGCTGTGAGAGGTACCAGAATGGTATAGGTGAGAGACCTGTTGAGCTGGAGGAGTTGAAATAACTTTCTCCTGGTGAAATGGTGGAGGTCCTGGGGAGGTCATGTCATTAGCTCAATGATAAGTCAGACACTGGCTATGCACACATGCACGTGTGTGTACGTGGTGTGTAACCTTGGGGCCTCATGTTTGCAAGATGCGCACTGTATCACTTGAGCCACATCTCCAAGCCCTTTTTGCCTTAGTTATTTTTTCAGACAGGGTCTTATGCTTTTGCCCAGACCAGCCTCATACCAGGAACCTCATATCTCCATATCCCAAGTAGCTAAGACTACAGGCATATGCCACCACACCCAAGCTCTTCATTTTAATTTATGGAATCTAAAAGTACTCTAGTAACAAAAAGAAATTATTAAAAAGCAATTTTAACTCCAAAAACAATTGAAGACAGAAAAGGAAAAAAAAAAAGAGGAGGGAATCTTGACCTTCATCACTATGGCTGGTTCCCAAAGTAGCTATTTCCTAGTTTTGCTTCAGAGACCATGGAAAAATGCATCCCAGAGAAATCTCCCTAGAAAACCCTGAAGTGATCAGTCATTCTGCGCTGTCCTCCCTGTTCTGCTTCATCACACTTGAAGCTTTGCCGGCTGGGATTTTTTTCTGCCTTGGCAAACATGATGGTAGTGTCAAACCTAATGTTTCCTCAATTTCAGCAGAAATGCTGAGAAGACTTTTGTGGGGGCTTTTGTCAATTATCTGGTAAAAGAGAAGTTTGCAGACATTAGCAGCAAGAACTGTGTGAGGTTAGCCTTGGGTTTTAATGAGAAGAACTGAAATGAGAGTGTTAGCTGTTTCCTATAACTTGCTAAAAATAACCTTGGTGCCTCATGCTTTATGTTCAGTGCCTGCCCGTGCTAAAGATGCACAAGGGCTGGGAAAAAGCTCGTTGGGATCTGGGACTGAGGTTGTTTGTTTAGATAAATGTTACTGAGCCTAATTATTGCTCCCTCTTGCTACCTTCAGTCAGGTTTACACTTGAAGGTAATAAGGCATGTGCAAACATCAAGCTCTGTTGATTTTAACTTTTGGTTTGTCTTGTTTGTTTGGTTGTCTGTTTGGGGGCCAGTACTAGGGCTTGAACTCAGAGCCCTTAGCTTTTTCCACTCAAGTCTAGCATTCTACCATGTGAGCCATACCTCCATTTCCAGCTTTTTGCTGGGTTACTTGAGAAAAGATTTTCAAGGTCCTTACTACCTGGGCTGGCCTCATACCTCAACCTCAGATCTTAACCAGCTGAGTAGCTAGGATTACAAGCATTGAGCCACTGGCCCCTGTTTGTTTTTAGAGACAGGGTCTCAGTAGGCAACTAAACTAGCCTTGAACTCATGATCAGCCTCTCAAGTACTGGGGTTGCAGGTATGTATCACCACATGTAGACCTGATTTCAACTTGAACATTCTTCATCCCATCACTGCCACCAACCTATCCCAAGCTTCCATAATTTCTTACCTTTCTGCCTGCTCTTTCCTACCTTGAATCTGTACTCCTCACTCACCTCCAATCACATTGTAGCCAGAACAGCCATCTTCAACACAAATCTCAAAATGTCACCTATCATTTCCATCAGCATCACCAACAATTAAAATGGTTCAATGGTTCCTGGATGCCAGTATGTTGAAGACTGAAATCCTTGACAGTATCTACAGGCAAGGCTCACCCTAGAGCTTCTCCACTCTTCCTTGTTCCAGCGCCAGTCCTTACTCCAGTGTCTCTGCTCACTGTACCCCAGACCTCTACAAGGCCTAGCACATGCTTTTTCCTCCTTCTTTTGTTACTCTGAGCTCAGTCCAGTGGTCACCTAATAGGCATGATGATGCTATCACCGCTCCCCAATTGGCTTCCATGTCCCATAGAACTCTGCTCCACAGCACAGATCTCAGCTGTATTTGCATATTTAATGATTCATGAATAGGACTACCCTTCCAAATGACATCATGAAAACAGAATCCACATCATTGTATCCTGAGAATCCAGTACCTTGCCTGACACACATAGGGCATTTGATATTTGTGGAAGGACACCTTTCATCTCATGGCTAGCTGGGAACCCAGCCCCCAAACTCATTTTGCAAGAAAGAAAACTTGATGACATCTAAGTGCATTTTGGACTGAGTATGTCGCTCAGTGGTAGAACACTTGGCTCTTGAACATTTTCTCCACCCCAATCTGGCTCCGTGAAGGCCCTCATTTCCGTCACTTCCCATCCTTATGACCTTCCCGTAGACTTTTAAATTTTATTTCAGTTAGTAAATATCTGGGTACACTACACTAGGCAAATTTTTTCCTTGAATTTCCCTGTGATTCTGGCAATACAACAGTATTATGCTTTTCAACATTAACTAGTCTGGCTTCTGTCTGATCTCCTGAGATCAGGTCATCTAAACAAACTCCACATTGCCTCTCTCAATTTCCCAATTCAAAGAGAAAACCTCAGGTATCATTTTCTTTCTTAAGTGAAAGTCTTTTAGCATTCCAATCCAGGAGAAGTCTTGAGCAGTCTTTTGTATTGTGGAGGAGATTTACGAAGAGGAAAGAAGATTTAAAGGCATCAAGGGAAGAAACTCAGTGACTTAACAGAAAGCTTTAAGAAATCCAAGGACAGAAGGACAGACAGACGATCAACAGGCCCTTCAAAGCAAAGGAAGGCAAAGGAAAACTCCTGGAAAGAATGAGAAGTCCTCCTTTGCTCAGGCCTCACACACTGTGAGGACCAGTCCTTTGGTTTGGGGAAAAGGGAATCTGTCCTCCTAAGTGGACAGCCAGCACCCCACCAACCTTCCCTGAAGGAACAACCTTCACCCCCTGCTGCTCTGCAAATCCAGCCCAGCTGATGATGAAACGAGCTATTATTGGCAAGTTTGTGGATTTTATCAAGTGTTTCAAAACTATGATTACTGGACAGAAACACAGAGGTCTGAGAGAAGTCCATGAACACTGGGATATTTCTTTACCTGCCTTGCTATGGCAGCTGGACCATTTTCCACATGCCAAACATTCATGGGCAGGGTCAGATTGAGGCTTCAGATGATCGCCAGCAAGGAGCTACTATTTTGGGGGCACAGGTCATGGGAAAGGCTTACAGCTCAAAGTTGGCTTCTGGGCCAATTCCAAAACTATTCCTTCTCCTTCGTGCCTCAGATCCACCCACAAAGCCCATGAAATGTGAGGAAATCCTTTGAAATCTTTAAAGACCCAGATGTGACTCACCTTACAAGCCTGCAGACAATTGTGCTTACCTTATAGAAGACAATGCCAAGCCTCTCCTGCCTCTGTGGGAAGATGAGGAAAAATGGAAATGTTGAAACCTCTCAAGACATTCTATTTGAGCCTATATTTTCAGTGTGTCATTTACCCTGGGTTTTACTAATCCTATACCAGGCAACGAGAGACTGAAGGAGCCAATGACACTATATGAAAGGAAATGTGCTTATCACCTGTTATATGTTAAGGTAACCATGCTGTCATTTCTAAAACAACAGTAAGGTAAATTTAAAAACAAACAAATAAAAAAATGTAGATTCAAAAATAAACAGGAAAAACTACTTGTTCCTGAACTGCCTTAGAATGCATGTGTGCTAATTTCCAAGGGGTAAAGAGCTGAGTTTTAAATTCTTCCCTTGCTAAGTAAACGAATGAGGAAGATCAGGGTCCTGTGGTCCATGGGAGTTCATGTAACTTTATCATTTCTCCTCCATTTTCTATCTATATAGAGAAAGAAAACAACCCAGAGGGACATAAGGTCTTTGAGGGAACAGCAGAAATCAATCACAGATGAAGCTCTATTGCTAGGTCTCTACTCTTCAAACTGCAATGCATAACAGAACCTCCTGGGAATGTGACTTGCATGTCACATGCCCAGATGTCTCCATTTTTTGTGGAAATTTCATGAGACTCCAATGAAGCCTGAGAAAACTCGATTGGATTGCCTAATGATTTCAATTGGAGGCCCCTAAAATATCCTGTGTTTGGGGGTTTGGTTTGGATACTTGGAAGTCATTGGATCACAAGGATTATGGTGTAATCAATGAATTAACCCCTTGATAAATTCATAATGTGAATATAATTTCATAATATTAGGAGTTGGTAGAAATGATGAGGTGGAACATAGTTGAAGGAGCTAAGTCTCGGAACATGTTCTTGAAGACTATATCACGTGCCTAGGTCCCTTCTTTGTCCTTTTCTTTTCTTCCTGGATACCACTCTTCCTGGAATACCATTTTCCATGGTACTATGTCCCTCCTCCCATGATGCTCTACTGCACCATGGCCCCAAACAATGAAGCAGCCAACCATGAACCAAAGCCTCTAAACTCATGGACCAACACCAGGTTGTCTTCCTTCCTTCTTCAATTTCTTCCTCCTCCTCCTCTTCTTTTTTCTTCTTTCCTGTGTCAGTACTGGGGCTTGAACTCAGGGCCTGGGCATGTCCCTTACTTAGCCTTTTCTATTCAATGCTGGCACATTAGCACTTGAGTCACAGCTCTAGTTATGGCTTTTTAGTGATTAATTGGAGGTAAGTGTCTCACAGACTTTACTGCCTTGGGCTGGTTTCAAACTCTGATGCTCAGATCTCAGCCTCCTAAATAACTAGGATTATAAGAGTGAGCCACTTGCACACAGCCAAATATTTGCTTTTTAAAACTCTCTTTAATCTTGTCACCATGGTAATAATAACTAACACAAAGTACTAGAAACTACAGCTTTAAAAAAAGATAAAGGAGTTCAGTTGTGCCATCATTTCTAGAAACCCCATGGTAAAAGATAAATTTCAGGTAAAGTAGAAATCTAGAGGAAATCCTGGTTATTAGAATGCTGAATTTTTTTTTTTTTTTGCCAGTCCTGGGCCTTGGACTCAGGGCCTGAGCACTGTCCCTGGCTTCTTCCCACTCAAGGATAGCACTCTGCCACTTGAGCCACAGCGCCGCTTCTGGCCGTTTTCTGTATATGTGGTGCTGGGGAATCGAACCTAGAGCCTCGTGTATCCGAGGCAGGCACTCTTGCCGCTAGGCTATATCCCCAGCCCCTAGAATGCTGAATTTTATTCAAATGTCAGACAAGACCAAAATGAGCTTAGCGGTAATTGCAAATAACTGCAAAGTAGTAAATGAACACCAAATTTTGGTGCAAGTGAAAACAAATCACACTGCCATGTTAGGAAGAAGGAAGAGAGATTCATAAAGGAAAAGAGGGCTCCCTCAAGATGCACAGACAGGAAGCCTTGTGACGTTTCCAGAGATGGCTGCTGAGTGGAGGGAGGAAGATGGCAGTGAAATGTAGGAGCTTTGAAAGGCATTTCCCTTCTGAAGTTCTAAGGAGAATACTGCATTTGACAGGACCAGGTCTTGCTGCATCCCAGTTGCCCAGATTGCCTTTCAACATAGCATGGGGCTTGAACCTATCAAGACATAATGACCTGTCATTATGTCTTCTCTAGGCAGTAACAAAGGGACCAGAAATACACTTCATTTATCCAGTGAATCAGAAAATAGTCTGTCAACAAAAACTAAGGGTGAAAGATTGGTTCCCAGATTAGTAATCAGATACAGCACTTTGTTGGGGATTGTTATGGCCTTGGTGGAAGGCTGCCCTTCCACCAGCTTTGGGACAATGGGAGGAAGTCCCAACCACCTTCTGGCCTCAACTGGAAAAGAAAGCCTCCGCCCCTGGGAGGTGAACACGTGCATGCCACCATGATGGGGTTGTCCCGCCCACAAAGGAAGTTTCGTGATATCACTTGATGGACATGGTCCTTAGCCTATGACTGGCCCTTTGGCCAGCCCCCTTTCTTTCCTGCCATCACCTCTATATAAGTGCCTTTCCCTATTAAAGATTTTGAGACGCATCCCACCACCGCAGCATGTCCCTGATGCCTTTTTCCGCCCCCGCTCCTGGTAACATGTGAGGGGACTGGGGGGAGGGCAGGCTTCAGCAACCTTTCCTCAACTTAGCGCAAGTCCATGAGAGTACACCTTTGGCCTTCTGCCGGCGGAAGGCAAGGCCGAGTGCTCTTTCATAGATTTTGGGGTTCAACCATTCTCCCCGGGAGTTCGGGGAGAAAGGGATCATTCAGATCCCGACAGCACTTGCCGGGTGCTCAATCCCGTAAAGTCTGCAGACTAGCTACATTATTGTCCATCTATGACAAATAGTCAATGCCTAATCTTATCTCATATTGTCTGGGAGAGGGATTCA
This sequence comes from Perognathus longimembris pacificus, assembly GCF_023159225.1. Taxonomy (NCBI): domain Eukaryota; kingdom Metazoa; phylum Chordata; class Mammalia; order Rodentia; family Heteromyidae; genus Perognathus; species Perognathus longimembris. The sequence goes on along the minus strand of NW_025959906.1, from coordinate 63,901 downwards.
TATGCCTATAAGTAAGGCACATGATCTGTTACTTTCAAAAGTCAACTAAACTTATACATTTGATGTACTTCTTTAATCATAATATGGCTGAGGAGCTACAATCTAGTCTTCCTTCTGTTTCTCTAGCTATATCAGAAGCTATGCGACTGAGAGTCTTTCTGACTGTCCCTAAGAAGGAAATTGTTTTTCTGAATTCTCCATTCCCATTCACCTCTTGGAGGAACACACCTCAAAGGAAAACCTCTGTATGTCAGCATTCACTTCTAAAGCCTATACTGATGAAATCGAATGTCCCAAGATAGCAGGGACCTCTTTGAGGTGTCCAAGTCTCTACATATGGCAGGAACAAAAAGATTTGCTTTCCTTTAAGCCAAATAAGATTTTGTCACTTAGGTGACTATGAAAAATAGTGATTTAACAAAACCATCTCTGGCAGTTTTGAGTTTTGTTTTCTGTTTTTGTCAGTCTAGGGCTTGAACTCATGGCCTGGGCCGTGTCCCTGAGCTTTTGTGCTCAAGGCTAGTGCTCCACCACTTAGCACCACAGCTCCACGTCTGGTCTTCTGGTGGTTAGTTGAAGATAATGAATCTCATGAACTTTTCTGCCTAGGCTGGCTACTGACTTCAGTCCTTAGATCTCAGCCTCCTGAGTAGCTAGGATTCTAGGTGTCAGCCACCAGCACCTGGCTATATTTGGACGTTTATATGTACAAAATGAGTGGAGAAATTTATTTTTTCTCGGCTTAACATGTCCTATACTTTGATGATTTCCTTAATGAAAATAACAGAAAACTCAGTTCTAAATGTCTTAAATAATGAAGAGGTTTGGTCCACAACAGAGCAAAAGGCACTGATGTAGTTTATCTACAATGTCATCAAGAACCAGGGTCTTTCTCCAGAGTATTTGTTGACATTCTTTGAATGTCAACTTCCCCCTCAGCCTTGACACATTATGGCAGACAGACAATGACTGCAACTTCAAACATCACAGCTCCATTTCTTAGCCCAAAGACAGGACGTTGAGATGTTCCATCCTGATTTTCACAATAGGAAAAAGGTTGTCTTCTCCTGGGAGCTGGCAAGAGAGTATCCACACATTTTTATTGGCCCAAAATGTGTCCTACACCCATTTCTAACCCAGTAACTGGCATGGAAACTGGAATTAATCAAGATTCCATCCCCCAAAGCACAGATGACAAATAACTAAAAAGTGGTTTTGAAGGACTCTTGAGACCTTCAAAAATGTGATTGGCCTGGGATTTCCACTACTGAAACCGTTCTTCTGGCATCTGAAACATAAGTCTTGAATTCAATGTAATCTGGTGGTAACTGAGGGTGTGGGAAGAAAGAATGGCCAGACACCAGGAACAAAGTTTCAGTTAGATGGGCGGATTAAGTTCTGGAAATGTATTTACAGCATAATGAAAGCTAATAATTTATTGGATACTTGAAAATGGTTAGGAGAGTAGATCTTAATTATTCTCATTACAAAAATAATGTATAATATGGTGATAAGTGTTCATTGCTTTAATCATTCCCCAATGTATACCTACATCAAACTTTGTATCCAATGGAAAAAAAATAAAAGGCGGGGGAGGGGAAAAACTTATTCATTGAAAAAATACAAGTAAATCCCTTAAAACTTCAAACCCTCCTGGGGTATACCCTATTTATTCATCATTCTGTTCATGGCTGATGCAAAATATCCAAGAGAGAAGAAGTTTAGAAGAGACAAGTTTTGGTTTGGGTTTGGGCTCATAGTTTCCGTCCATGACTCCAGGGCAGTAGTGAGGCAGATCCTCATGGTGGAAGTGTGTGATAGAACAGAGCTGTTCAGGCTGGGGATATGGCCTAGTGGCGAGAGAGCTTGCCTCGTATACATGAGGCCCTTGGTTTGATTCCCCAGCACCACATATACAGAAAACGGCCAGAAGTGGCGCTGTGGCTCAAGTGGCAGAGTGCTAGCCTTGAGCAAAAAGGAAGCCAGGGACAGTGCTCAGGCCCTGAGTCCAAGGCCCAGGATTGGCCAAAAAAAAAAAAAAAAAAAAGAACAGAGCTGTTCACCACATGGTCACCAGAAAGCCCCCCTGGGGCAAAACACAACCCACAAGGACATAACCCCAGTGCTAGATCATTTCTTCCAGCTAAGGCCCCCATCTCCTGAAATTTCCAGAAACTTCCAAAATGGTGTCAGCAGAACCAAGCCTTTAACACATGAGCCTGAACCGTATTCAAACCGCAACACATGCAAAGGTCCTAGTTGCTCCTTTGAGACTTTTTTAAAATGAGCATTATTCATTTGAAGGGAGTCACACATTATCTCCCCACATCCTCTGCTGTAAATATTCCTTTATGTAACTTAGCAATAGGCAAATGGGGACCAGTAGGTGTCATTCTGCTTCCCAGCTGGCTGCATGTTTCATAAACAACTCTGTGAGGCACATGACAATGTATTGGACTTAAAGTTTAACAAATCAATAAGTAAGTTTTGTTGTTGTTGGTTTTTTGTGCCAGACCTGGGACTTGAACTCAAGACCTGCGCACTGTTCCTAAGCTCTTTTGCTCAAAGCTAGTGCTCTACCACTTGAGCCAAATCTCTATTTCCAGCTTTTTGCCAGAAGGTAAGCGTCTCATGGGCTTTCCTGCCTGAGCTAGCTTCAAACTGCAATCCTCAGATCACAGCCTCCTAAGTAGCTAGGATTACAGTCATGAACCACTAGCACCTGACAATGAGTAAGCTTTATAATCTGCATTGCATAAAGCAGAAAATTAAAGCTTCGAGAGATTGTCATTTGCTAAGACCACAGCCTTTTAAGTATCAACAAGATTCAAACTTAATTATTTCTTATTCCAGAAGCCATGCTTCACTAATGTTGCATTTCTGGAAGACAGCCATACATTCATACATTTCATTTGGCAAATAAGAAATGGGCACCTACTATTTGTGTGACCTCCTGCTAGGCAGGTTAGAGAGTTACATGCATTGAATCTCATAGATTTCAGTCACTGGGTGGGGTGGCGAGAAGATAATTACTTACAAATATATAATTATGAATGATGATAAGTTTGACAAGGGAGAATGACAAGGCAAGTTTACCTACCCTAATTTAACCATTCCCAGCCATGAAATATCTGAAAAAGATAACCTCTTCCTGGTAGCCCCCATGACCATGAAGTAAATTAAACAGTAAGTTTCGTACCAGGTGGTGAATTACAATAAAAGCAAGATCAAACGAGTTTCTGTTATACATACTGTGAAAGAAAATTATCCCCAAATGTAGGCAGAATGTTATGGTGTAATGTGATTAAGCTACTCCATTCAAGAAGTAATTACCATTCCTGATCAATTGCATAAGCTATTTTGTGATCGCCTTTAATGAGTTCAAGCGTTCTTTCTAGGAAATTTCCTATGTCAGATCATTGCCCCCTCCCCAGTTTTACAGCCTACACTCTCCTTCTCCCTGAGTCCCAGAGCTGCTATATGGGCTGCAGATATGAGCTCCCTGGTCTTCCAGTTTAAGTTGAATTTAGCCAAAAGGAGATTGGAGGGCACATAGCAAGGAATGGAGTTGGGACCACATCTCCTGACTCTCTCCCTTGCACAGATGCTGCCATATCCTGCCACTGAGGACCTTCCATGTAACTCCCTTCTTTGGGTTTATGCACCAGCTCCTTTCCTATGACCCTGTGGTTCTCAGAGTAGGAAATGCTCCCCCTGTGGCTAGTCCTGAGAACTACACTTCCAAACTGCACACACCCTCTTCAATTAGTGTCTTCACACTACTCAAGGAAAATGAGCCCTTTATCATTTATCATGTCCCACTGTGTTTCTTTTTATCATCCCGTGTTTACTTGTAGATTTATAGACACATTCTAGCTACCACAAATGAGGAAAAAGAGGCAACCCATGTTTCTCTGGGTCTGTCTTATTTTGCTTAATATAATTGTTTCCAAGTCTTTCCATTTCCTTACTAATGGTACAGGGTGAGACCAAAAAGGATAATCTCAGGAGGGGAACACAAAGGCACAATGTCTGTGTGTATCTGATCATATAAAATAATATTTATCAAAATGAGCTACAGGAAATGGAAACAAGAAGCGTTTTTGGTTGCTGTTTTGGTTTATTTTTATTTTGTGTATCTGTCTTTGGCAGGGTCAAGTGGGACAAAAAATGGTGGGACAAAGGGTGAACAAATGCAGCAGTGGTACTCACTAGACACTATGTTGAAAACTAACTATACAACTTGTGGGTAGGGATGGGAGGGAAAAACTGGGAGAGACCAAAGGGTGACACTGTTCAAAAAGAAATGTACTATAAATTTAACTATAACCCTTTATACATCACCTTTACAATAGCAATAAAAATGCAAAAAACAAAACAAGAAAATGAGCCTTTTTCTTTCTACCAAGATCTTGACACATATCCACTAACTGATTATCCACCTTGACAGTTGCTTATCAACCATGGAGCCATCTCCCAGGCTGTCTACTTGTCTTTATTTACTAAATGTAATCTTATAGTAATTTATTTACCTTCCTTTTGGTTTTCCTTAAAAAAAAGAGTCTGCATCAAGTAAGGAATATTTAAGTTAGTTTGCTCATAAACCTCTTCTCTAACAGCAAGTTTGAGAAATATCTTTGGTATATGCTGATAATTAATTTTCTAAGACGTTTCTTTAATGAACACAATGAAAGTTGTACACTTTTATGTAAACTCAATGAAGTCTTTTTAAATACTGGGAGAAAAATACATACATACATACATACATACATACATACATACATACATACATACATACATACATACATACATACATACATACATACTGGGAGAGATTCCCTGGTGAACATTCCTTGAAAGCACATGTGGAAGTCAGCATGTGAATCTACACAAAGAGTGTTGGCCTTGTTGGGAGCTGTTTAGGATCATAATGTTACATGCAAACACATCATCTTACCTGAGACTTGAACATGGCGGATTTTGGAATGCCTGAAAGGAGAGGGAAACACGGGTGGCAATGCCTGATTCTCTTCAGATACTGACACATGGCTGTAACGTGTTGACACAACAGTGGAAGCAACCAAACAATGGTTCTAGAAAATCCACATGTTCAACAACCTTCATTTGATCAATGAAAAACTATTCTACCTAGCCATGCACTATATTAATCAATTCCTCTAAGGTAGATCAAAGGTAAGGAATGCTAAAGCCTGCCTGGGTAAGAGCTATCTCGAGAATACAGACTTTATTTAGAATTAAAATGCTAAAACTATCCTTCAGCGTATAATTTCTCAGGACTGTACTTCAGATACTAACTAAATACCTACATAATAGATAAGAACAATCCATACTGATTTTTTGTGGAAATTTTTTAAAGGGAGATTAGGTTTTTCTGTTTTTGCTAGTACTGAGGTTTGAATTCAGGGTCTTACATTGTTTGACTGGTGCTCCACCACTTAAGCTATTCCTCGAGTCCAACATTTTTCAGGATATGGAATCTCTTGGCTTTTCTACCTGGACTGCCTTTAAACTCTGATCCTCTGCATCTCAGCCTCCTGTGCAGCTGGGAGTATAGGTGTGAGCCCCTGGCACCTAGCTTACATATAGAAGTGTTTCTAAATTATAGACAAGATAACAGTTAAAATCCTTGAGCAGATATAAAGCTGGCTCCATTCCTTTTTCATTTGTATACAAAGTACATTATTGTCTTGTTATATTACTCCTATAAGAGAAAACCCACATAAAACAGTAATATAAAGTTACTATAAAATACCATTGTACTACAGACAGGCTTTTACATGTACAATCTCTACAATTCCAATTACTCTATAAACTATCTTTTAAATTCTAAAAATAATCCATGTTTATTTCTTTCTGCAGTACTGGGGATTGAACCCAAGGGCCTTGAATATGCTAGACAAATATTCTAGCACTGAGCTATATCTCCAGTCCCTGGTTCGTTGAGACAGAGTCTCAATATGTAGCCCAGGCTGATGTGGAACTTGTGATCTTCCTACCACTACCTCCTGAGTACTGGGATTACAGACCTGAACCATCACACCTGGCTTATTCTAATTATATTCTGTATTCCTGTTGTCACCTCAGTGGAATGCTATTTCTCCTTGATTTACCATTTCTTGTGTTGGGAAAACAGTTTAAATAATTTGTGGAAGTGCTCAGGTAATCCAGAAACATTTGCTTTTGACTGAGAAGGCCCATCTTCAGAACTGCCTCACACAGAAGTGATACTCTTGCATCCTGACTCAAGCAGAAGTACAAAGGGTCCAGTGTTGTTCCTATTTGTTTATTATTATGCAACTCATAGGAGCATAACACTGAAGCTGACCTGAGAGGCCCAGAAAGGTAGAAAGCTCTACTCACCTGGCTGATGAATTACTGGTGGTTATTCAGTTTTGCAAGCAAGAGTATGTTTTCAAGATACTTACCTATTAGTGGCCCATGGCTTGAAAATGCTAGATAGAATGCAATTTCTTAGGTACAAAGCAGCTCTCAATAGATTTTTTTCTAAGGCTGGTCCAACCCACTACCATTATTTCCAAATGGCTATCCCTGGAGTTTTGTTGAGAAGGAATTTCATTCTATTATATGAAAGAGAAGGACAATTAGATGCCTGTAAACACCACAGAAACTCATCATTGAAATGGTGTGTATTGTAAGATTCATGTGTACTGTCCTCTAGTGAAAGATATTGCAAAGAGGAATTTAATTGTTTTTAGATCTTTACTTTGTAAAACATAAAAAAATTACTGCAGACATTCTACGTGCAAGTTAGGATCTATTAACTGACTTGGAAAAAAATCAGCTTGCAAGAGGGAGAAGAGGAAGAAGAAGAGGGCAAAGAGGGAGAAGTGGAACCTATGGTGATTTTTTTCCCCAAGTATAGAAGAGGATGAAAAGCCAAAGAGGTACTGTGAAGAAGCCTATGGTCAAGCGGATCTCACATGCTGAGTTAGACAGGAGCTTGGAACAAATCCCCAGAGAAGGGCTCAAGGAAATCTGAAGGCTTGTGATCTAGGATGGTAGTAGTCTGGGTTTCTTTGAAATCGCTGCAATTATCTCATCCTCTATCTTTCGTGTGTTAGGTGTCTCAGCCTCCTCTTCGACTGTGGGCGGGCTTGTCACTGCATCAGCTAATACCATCACTGTCTGTCTCACATCTGAAGCTGGGCTGGAAAATGTCAGTCGGATTCCACCTGGCTTGGGTTGGAATGTTTGCTCAGGGGGATTCTAGTTACCACATAAGAAGAAATCAGAGGGCTCAAATGTTCCCCCATGTCAGGTTAGGCCACTTGCTCCACTATTTCAATTAAAGAGATAAGTAGTGGTGAAAGTCAAACAAAGGAGATGTTATTATGGCCGTGCTGCCAGCGGGGAACAAGAGACTATGCCTTTAGGCACACATCCAGGGTACTGATCTGAGCTTTGGGTTTAAATACAGAAAGAATTGGAGCAATTAGTGAGAAGTCTTAAAAATGTAGTAGTCCTAATTGGGGTATGTGGCCAGATGCATGGTGCTCCAATCTCAGGATAGGTACATCAGGGCTTTGTTTCTGTAAGAAAGCCCACAGTGCCTAGGGAGGAGATACGACTCTGGTCACGGGAATTTTACTGTTTTGCCTGGAACCCTCAGTGACAGCAAGAGAGAATGGCTCAGAGCAGAGCAGTGAAGCAAAGTGGAGGCCGAGATGCTGACTTTCCTCCTACTTGCAGGTATCCCTTGGACAGTGGCAGCCCAAATGAAGAATCAGTGCTTTTCTGTGTACTTGTAGCATCAGCTGCCAGCCGTGCATGGAGCCTCCTTGCATGTTCTGTCCAATAAACCTTGCCGCTCATTGTGTCCTCAACAGACATCTGACTACAAGATGTGTTTGATATCCAGTGAGAACCGCCCAGCCCAGGCCTTCCTGAAATTTTGGCCCAGGGAACCCAGAATGAGGACGAATTCACTAACAGGAGAGCTAAGGCAGAATTCTACAAACCTTCAAACTTCGAGAGCTCCTTTAATGAAGCCTTCTTTTCTTTCTCAAGGTAGTTAACTATCTTATCCCCCAGACATTCAAATAAACTCAATTAAGTCACCCCTTAACTGTACTTCCTCACATCTTGCATTCCCAGAATTGAGCACCAACATATTTTCTCAAAACATATAGGTTTGAGATGTAAAGGAAAAAAAATCTAAAAACAACATTGTGTGGTTTTTATTACAAAGGGAATCAAATCCTCCTTAATTGCTCCTGAGCTAAATTGTGTTTATTTTTTTTCTCACTAATAACAGTTTTACTCCTCAGGGTTTCACTAGCTGCGAATCAGATTCTGTTGTGACTCATGTAGGGTGTGGGTAGCAGCTGAAGACTTTCTAGAAGAGTAACTTACTACAGGAGAAACATCCCCAGGGATTTGGGGAACACACATTGGCACAGTTACAAAAGTGAGCCAGGGTTCAGTCCACAGGCAACTCTGGAATGAATGGGGGTGAGGGTCAGCAGCAGGTAGACAGAGATGAAATAAGCTGGAAAATAAGTTAGAAAATAAGCTTTGTAAGGAGTGGGCTAGAGAAGAAGTCCATGATCATTACAAATTTCTGTTACTTGGCCTAAGAGGATGGCAGGAGCATAGAATTATTGAGTTGATCTTGGTGCATGGTGATAGGCTAGGGTCTACTTTGAGTTTTCTACATATGGCTACCCAGTTTTCCCAGAACCAGTAGTTGAAGAGGCTATGTTTTTTCCATTGTATGTCATTAGCTCTTTTGTCAAATATCAGCTGACTGTAAGAGTGCGGTTTTATTTCTGGGTCTTCAATTCTATTCCATTGGTCTTCAGGTCTGTTTTTATACCAATACCCGGTAGGCTGTTTTTGTTATGATGGCTCTATAACAGAGCTTGAAATCTGGTATTGTGATACCTCCTGCACTGTTTTTTTAGCCTAGAATTGTTTTGGCTATTCTAGGTCTTTTGCTGTTCCATATAAATTTATAGGTTGCTTTCTCTATTTCAGTGAAGAATGTAGCTGGGATCTTGATGGGGATTGCATTGAATTTGTATAACAATTTGGGCAATATGTCCATTTTCACTATATTGATTCTGCCTACCCATGCGCATGGGAAGTCTTTCCATCTCCTTGTGTCTTCTTTGATTTCCCTTATTAGATTTTTATAGTTCTCATTAAATAGGTCCTTCACGTCTTTAGTTAGGTTGATCCCTAGGTAATTTATTCTTTTTTAACATGATATTAGCAGTTGGTCTGTTGCATATGGCTTTCATTGTTTTAAGGAATGTTCCATCAATTCCTGTTCTCTCCAGAGCTTTTAATAAGTATGGATGTTGTATTTTGTCAAAGGCTTTTTGGACATCAACTGAGATAACAATATGATTCTTGATTTTAGTTCTGTTTATGTGGTGAATTACGTTGATTGATTTACGGATGTTGAACCATCCTTGTGTCTGTGGGATGAAGCCTATTTGGTCATGATGCATAATTTTCTTGATCAGTTTCTGGATCCTGTTAGCTAATATTTTATTGAGGAGTTTTGCGTCTGTGTTCATTAGTGATATTGGTCTGTAGTTCTCTTTTTTTTGTTAGGTCTTTGCCTGGTTTGGGGATGAGTATAATATTAGAGGGAGAAATCCCAGACTCATTCTATGAAGCTGTTTCTATTTCGCGGAAGAGTTTGAGGAGTATTGGTATTAGCTCCTCACTAAAGGTTTTATAGAATTCACTGGTGAATCCATCTGGGCCTGGGCTTTTCTTTGTTGGGAGACTCTTGATTACCCCTTGTATCTCGCTGTAAGTTATTGGTTTATTTAGTTGATTTATAAATAAAAGATGTACCATTAACATTCACTGAAAGCACCTGATTTTTGCCTACATTTCTTCCAACATGCTAAGCTCCATAGATGAAGGAACAATGTTTGTCTTGCTTACTCTCTTATCTGCCATGGTTAATGTGCTCACTGCCAAGTGTAACCAAATATATCTTGAGTACAAGGACTACTCCATGAAAGAACTGAAACACACTATTATCTACTTCCATGGATTACTCATTAGCACAAGGCGACTCATTCATACATTTGTATCCATTCAGCCAAGATAAATTGGTTGCCCTCTCTGTGAGGAGGTACACCATGATATTAATTGATGATGTGCTCATGAATAAGGCAAAGCCACAACCCTTGAGGAGTTTATATATGTTCTAGTAGAGACACAATCATCTTCTAACTAGAAATGTGAGTTTCAGATAATGATATGTATGATCTTTTGTATGAGACTTTTACCTAGAGTGGCCAGGGAAGATATCACTCAAGCATAAATCACTAGGATCCTACCAACATTACTTAAGGCCTAGTCACTTATCTAAATGATATAAGTCCTGAGAAATCATTGTATTGCTAGCTGTGAGGACAGGTATTATCAATTTCCCTTGCTTGGATTTAGGATCACATGCCTTTCTGAAGAAATCAAGGAAAGAAGAGGGTGGAGGGGAGGAAAGAATTCCATCCCAAGATTAAATAGCCTTCCACTTCTGAGGCCAAAGATACATATTATGTGTGTTAAAGAGAAGGTCAAAGGCAGGGTCTTGTCTAAAAGGAGACAGCACTGGAAAGAATTGCTCTACATCCCACAAGGACAGCCTTCCAAGTCTTTTATGTTAAAAAAAAGTGCTGAATTATTCATTTGGCTGCCCTTGTTTATGTTTCCAGATCCAACATTCTCAACCACTGCTGTTCCTGAAATCCACCTGGGATTCATTGATGGGATTGTTAAACTGAGCCTCCTGACATCCTAGGAAAACCATGGTGACTTTCCCACACTCTGTCCTCCCTCCACCACGGGAACTCCAGAACATCAGACTGTCCCTTTAGAACTGGCTTGCATCAGAATGGAAGTGATGGCTACTTTGAATTCTTCAATTCCAGAGACATTCTAGAAATTAATATCATATGTCTTTATATCCTGTGTTAACAACTCTTTGAAGAAGAAAAATATATAAAACTTGCTTAACGTTAGTAGAGCAGAAATGTTGGGGCTTCTGTTAGCTTTTAGTTTACTTTTAGTGTTGGTTAAATAGGATCTGTTTACAACTTGAATGTACTTGTCTTTCAATGGATGAGTTAAGGAAAGGCAGAGGCTATATCGGGCGAGTGAAAGAGGGATGGGTGGAAGCTGACAGTGCCCTGATGAAGACTCCATTGAGGAAGGACAACTAGCTTCTACGTTAGCAGTTCTATCTGTTCCTGAACAATGGGAGAGTGAGGTCCAGGAACAGCATGAGCTAGAGGAGCAACTGGGGTACAAAACCAAGGGAGAAGGCTTGTGCTTGTAATCCTAAATACTCAGGAGTCAGAGATATCAGGATTGAGGCAGCCACAGCCTCCTGGAGACTCATATTCAACTAATCAGCAAAAAGCTAGAAGTGGATATGAGGAGGTCTCTAAACAACCTTAAACAACCAAAAGAATCTAAGAAAGTACATGAGGTCCTGAGTTCAAGAACCCACCCTACCCCAAAAGCAAGGGAGTAGGCACTCAGGAAGACAAGGACAGAGAGAACTACTCACAGCACCCTAGTTCATCATCTGGTGCTGAGTAAATGAATTCTAGTAGGACTGCAGAAGGGGAATGGATAAGACAGCAAGGCTCTTAGTCCTAACCAATGGGAAAGAAAAGGTAGAAAACAGGAGTGGTGAAGAGTGGCTGGCTACTACTCAGAAGAAAGACACCTCATCCTATCAGCTCAGAAGAGCAAAGCACTTCCTGGGATTAGTGGAAAAGGAGCTCTTTTCCCCAGGCAAGAAGAACTGGATATAAAATCCTAGCCTGTCCCATTCCCACTCACCCTTCTCCTATTGTTTCCTATTCTTCTTCCTGTTCCACGCTCTTACTAATCACCAGGCTAAAATAACAAACAGAAGGGCTACAGTATGGCTCAATGGTACACTTTCCTAACATGCTGAAGTTCCTGGGTTCTATCCCTAGCACTGCAATCAATCAATCAATCAATCAATCAATCATCATCATCATCATCATTATCATCATCACCATCTGATAGAAAGCCAAAGGTTAGGGAGAAAGCAAGATTCTCGACAAGAATTACTTCAACCCCAAAATTCAAGTGTTGTCTAAAAGGCTGATTAAGTGGCTAGAAAACACCTCTATCCACCTAATACCTCTATCCACCCACCCAATGAGCTGCCCAGATAGAGTGCTCACTCCTTCCCCCAAGCCCAGCCACAAGTTCTGAGGTTCCAGACACTTCCTCCTCTCCTTTGCCCTCTCTGTATATGGATCTGTTTCCTCATAGGTCTGTCACCTCCTTGAGGACAGAGGTCATCTCTCCTTTGCCTGACTTCCCTCACGACACAGAAGAAGTAGGTTGTGTTAATGTGGGACATCGTGCAATGACACTGGAATTGATGGAAAGTAGAACTCATGGCATAGGCAGAGCCACACCAGGGGTGGGGATGGGGTGGGAGGGCTGAGAACAAGGTCACACACACACACACACACACACACACACACACACACACACATTAGTGGCAGCTGAGGGAGGGAAGTCTCCAGTGATCCATCAGGTCTCCTGATGCCCATGTGCCTGCCTGGCAGACTCCATCACATGGAGGGTGGGTGTGAAATTGTCTGATGCATGATGTCAAGAAGATTAGGGTGGGCAGTACTGGCCTGGAGCCTGACAGTGGGAGGGAGGAAGAGTTTGGTGGTATGGACATAATCAGTGGCTCAACAGGAAGAAGTGATGGTTGCTCTCCTGCCTGCAAATCAAAACTGGGTGAAGGGGACCCAATTGAAAATGGAGACAAAGGCAGTCTAATCATAAATATTCCCCCGATTATTTCAATGATGTACAAAGCCTGGAATTCCCTTATCAGAGCCATTTTGTTCATGATGCTTCAGAAAGAGGGGCCACAATTAAACTTGACCCCCTGGGAAATAAAGGCTTAGATAAGAGTCTGGCACTAGGAGAAGTTGGGCTCCATCATTAACATCCAAACAAGGGCAAGTGGCTGTTTCTCCAGAGCCAAGCTTATCCTAAGGAAGGGCAACGTTGGAGAAATACTTGGGAAACGAAGGGATAACAAATGCGTGCAAATATGACAGTGGGTTTTCTGAAAAGCAGAGCATGATGAAACTAGAAGCAAAAATTATCCTTATTAAAATTATATAGATTTTTATTTTCTTTCCCTGATGCTGTTAAAATACCCTGTGGGCTTTAACTCAGACCTTGAGTTAACTTTCTTTTCTCCTGGACAGAAATCATTTGCATTGCTATTGGACAGAATCTATGGTAACTCTATTAGTTTTCTAGGCACTAACCTCTACCTTTAACTGAGTGTAAAATAACTGACTCGACCAAAAACTGCAAATGGAACAATATTTCACATCCTAGAAAATGAGCTCATATCTGTGCAGGTGGGCTGGTAAATTCATAGCATCCAGTCCCTCATGGAAAAGGCCAGTCTGAAAGTTGAGCCTGGGGTGGGGTAGAGGGATGGGGAAGTTACTGCTTAATGAAGATAGAGTTCAGTTTGCAATGACCAAAAAAAGAAGCTCTGGAGATAGCTGGTGGTGATGGAGGGCTAATGATGAGGATGTAATTAATGACTCCACTTTAAAATGGTTAAAATGGTAGGCTGTATGTCATATCCATTTTATCTCAAAAGTAAAGGAAGGAAGGGAAGGAGGGAGGGAGAAAAGAAGGGGAAGGAAGAAAAGGAGGAAAGAAGAGAAGGGTAGAAGAGATAGACGGCAGAGGGAGGAAGGAAGAAAGGAAAGAAAGGAAAGAGGAAGTGAGAAAGAGGGAAGAAAGGAAAGAACCAGTACTCGGACTCGGCTTTTTAGTCTGGGGCCTTTGTTATTTTTGTATGTTGCTATGGTCCAGGCTCTTCATTAAATCCTTGACATTTAATCTCCACAGCACTGTGATTAATTACTCTGTGTATCTTACAGAGGTTCAGAGAGGTAAAGTCAACTCCTTCAAGTCACACAGCAGAGCCAGTTCTATCTTTGTTTAGAGTTTGTAACCACTCACCTCCAAGGAGCCTTTTCTTTCTGCCAGATAAATCTGTCATTTCTCCCCTCTTTTTTCTTCAGGCTCTTTTACTTGGTGCTTTCAAATGAAAAGAACTTACTTCCATAAATCCATGTTGAGTTTTTTTCCCTGGAGATCTTTCAGCTTAGCCCCTCCAGACTTAGTGAGCTTGCCCTTCCTTTCTGGCAACCTCAGGCTCAGTTTGCTGCAGCGCTGGGAACCCAGACAGTTGCCTGTGCACACCAAAGAAGAAAACACATGAGGAAGTGGAGGACATCTAAGAGAACAAAGGCATGTGCCCAGGATGCCTGGTTAAATGGCAGAAAATCAGACCCAGAAGGAAGGCTTGGTGATAGATCTCTATATCTGCAAATAAAGGAAGCACTGGCTGGGAGTGCTTATGCATGCTTGTAATCCTAGCACCTGGGAAGCTGAGACTGGAGGATCATGAGGTTGCAGTCAGCCTGAGCTACATAGCAGTATCCTACTCCAGAGCATCAAGAGGCATGTGCAAAGTCCTGCCCTGCTGGCTTCTGCTTGTAACCCTATGTATTGAAATCAGAGCTAGTCTGGCCAGATAAACCTGCAAGACTTTTATTTCCAATTAACCATCACAAACCCCAAAGAGGAACTGGCTCAAGAGGTTAAGCACCTGTCACGACTGGGAAAGCCAATCAAGACCATAAGGTCCTGAGTTCAAGCCCCAATATCATCACACATATACATACTCCACTGCAGCTTGTAAGATTCCCATAAACCAGGTAATAGGCCTTGAGCGGAGACTTTAAAAAGCTCCCAAGGCTCCCCCTCCCCATCATGATCAGAGAACCCAGCCAGGCCATGTACACAGGCACTGGACAATGGGCACCTCAAGAAGTGTGCCCCCCGCTAGACGATGGGCCTGGCAGCAGGAGGAGGCCCTGAGTCACTCAATCGATCCTTCTTTTATCCCATCTTGTGGGTGGAAGTGTGGGAAACTGCTCATTTGTCAGCTTCTGTTGATGAGAGTAGCAGGAGTTAGTGGCTAAGGAGTGGGGGTGACATGGTGTTCACTTGTAATTAGAACCAAATAAAAATTCCATCTAAATTAGAGCACAAGCCCTGCTGGGTGGCTGCCCATGGCCTGCTCCTCGGGAACTGTCAAGGAGAGGAGGCTGGCCTTGCTCCTCCCTCCCCTCCCCTCCTGTCTTTCCCACCCCTGCCACCCCCAGGCAGGTGGAACTCGGGTTTGATGCTCTAGGAAATAGTGTTGGTGGTTTGGGGTGTGGGTGGGTGACAGGACACAATGAAAGATGCTCTGGGAAGACTGGTCCAAGAGGAAAAGTGCAGGATGAGCTATAGAAAAAGAGTGTGTCATTGGGTCCCTGATGCAGTCACTTAGGATCCATGCATGTGACTGTTTGGAAGGTGTTCTTTCCATCGTAGGTATTGAAAACTCTATCCTTAATTCTTCCCAGGTCAGAATGAATGGACCAATGCTAACTATTAAAGGGCTCTTGCCCCACCTGCCATCCCAAAACCTTCAGCCAATGCAGCAAGAGGGTCTCAGATATTGGGATGCAGCCCCCAATATTAGACTGGCCAGTCTCCAGACCTGTAACACAAAGAGATGTGTATGGCTGGCAAGTGACTCAGTCTGTGGTATTCTGTAACATCAAGCACAAAATAAACAAGCCAAAGTCTCAGGCGAGGTGATAGAAGAAATGGGAATGTCACAGGGGAAGAAAGCCATCTCAAATCTATGGCCACACTAATGTGGTGGGCGTGGGGGTGTGGTGAAGACAGGATTCATGGAAGATGACTTGGTCCTGAGCCTGCTGGTGACATGGCTAACAGGAACAGCCATAGGGGAAAAGCCCAGAAGTATTATCTGGGGAATAAAGGCCTTGGGAATTATTTCAAGAAGAAAACAAAATCAGAGCAAAAAGCTGAAGACTGCATCCTGGAATTCCATGAAGGATGGTAGAAAGAGGGAGAAGAGTGATCAAGAACAAGAAAGAGCTGGGCACTGGTGGCTCACACCTGCAATCCTAGCTACCCAGGAGGCTGAGAACTCAGAATCGCAGTTCAAAGCCAGCCCAGGCAGGAAAGTCCATGAGATGTATCTCCAATTAACCACACACACACACAAAAAAAAAAAAAAAACAAAAAAAGAAAACAGAAGTGGAGCTATGGCTCAAAGTGGTAGAGTGGTAGAGGAGGAAACAATAGCAGTTTAGGGACAGGGCCAGGCCCTGAGTTCAAACTCCACAATTTCAAAAAAAAAAAAAAAGAAAAGAAAAGAAAAAGAATTAGAACATGGGAATGACTCAGGCCACAGCAATAGATGGATTTCAGGGTCTTTGAGAGGTTGTTTTGGCTTCTATGAACAACATATCTGTAGATACTTCACTTGGCCATCAGTCAGTCCATTGAAAGACAAGTCAGCTTCCTTTGTTGAAAAAGCTTGCTAGGTTCAGATTTGGTCTCCACAGTGACTGTAGTAATCATGTCTTGAGCATCCTTTCTTTTCCCCAATTGCTGTGGCTCTCACATTATTCCCACCATAAAGCGAAGGAGAGAGAAATCTCCCCACCTCCACCTGGGAAAGGAGGCCTGCAACCACAGCCTTAGGGGTGTGCTGGGGCGGGACTGGAAAGAACTTCTTCCACTTTCTCCTGGCAAACAAGGGAGCACTTGTAGATAGAACTTAGGAAGACGGCAGCTCCCTCTCCCCTCCCTTCTCCTCCCATCCTCTGTCCTTTCCTCTCCAACCTCCTCTCCTCTCTCCCCAATTCCCCTCTCCCCCCAGTCTCCTTCCCCCTCAGTCTCCCTGCCCCTCCCCTTTTCCTTTCCTTCCCCTTCTCCTCCCCCTCCTCTCTTCTTCCCCTTCCCTCTCCCTGGGTCTGGAATCTTCAGAGCTAACATTTACAACATTTAAGTTGATTTTAAAGGCAAATCTGGCCAGACCCTTAGGACTGAACTCTGCAAATGCCCTGCCAGTTCTCATCCCTATCTCAGCCAGAGCTCCCCAGAAGCAGAGCCCCAGGCAAAGCCTTATTAGGAAGGAAAAGAGGAGAGAGGCGGTGAAGAAAGAGAGCTGGTGTCAAGCGTGCTGACTTCTCAATTTCAAAGGCTCCCCTTGGCGGGGATGACTCTGTCCCCACAGGGACCAGAACACATGTGTCTACAGGTGTCCTCTCACACTGGTAGGAGGTTCACCCCACAGGGCATGAGCCCCACACTTGATCTCACAGGAGAATGAGGAGCAGGGGGAGGCTGTACATTAGGGCAGCATGCTCTTCTAAAGTTGCCAGGAATCCTTGAGAAAATGTTTGAGGTAGTAGTAGATCAAGGGGTGGAATGTGCTGGGGACAGGTGAGGTGAGGAGAATTCAGATGGCTCATGACACATGTCTAACACAAGGAGACACCACAAACTGGTTTTCTAGAACTTTCTTCCATACTTGTCTAGGTGACTACCTGCCAAGCCTTCTGGGGAGCATCTTCCTTCATCTGGACAATTTTTCTTACAGGGAGAGAGTTGAATTTACAAAGAGAAAAATCCCATGGACATGTAAACCTGGAAGGGTTCTGAGATTCCAGTACCTTCTCTCTACCAGGCTTTGTTGAGCACACTAGAGCTATCCTGGTGACATTTCACCTTCCACTCATACCTCTTCGTTCACTTGGAGTTATCCTGTTCATTTCATTTCAACACTTAAGATTCAGTCTTATTCATTTCACCATTCTCACCAAGCCTGGCCACACAGAAGCATTCCTGGGGCCTGCTCTCTTCTCCTTGACACTTCTCCTTGCTTCTGCTGTTCTCTTTGCAAGGCTTTGGCTCTTTGTTCCTTGGTGGTGGCTCTCACTGAGAAGGCTCATAACCCTGGAGTCAGACAGCAGGAGCTGACTCTGTTTTCTGTACCTCTAGGAATGGAAGCTCAGAAGGGACAGCCCTCCTCAGCCTCTCCTTGCACAGATCACCATTCATCATTTGCTTTCCCAAGATGCTCTCTCAAGCCCTAACCAGAAGTTAAGATGTCAGCCACAAGAGTGAACAAATGGAGCTGTGGTACTCACTAGACACTAGGTTGAAAATGAACTATACAACTTGTGGGTGGAAATGGGAGGGAAAAACTGGGAGACAGCCAGGGAAGGGCTGACATTGTCCAAAAAGAAATGTACTCATTACATGCATTATGAAACTGTAACCCCACCATACATGGCCTTTATAATAGAAATTTAAAAATGTACCAAGGGCTGGGAATATGGCCTAGTGGCAAGAGTGCTTGCCTCATATACATGAAGCCCCGAGTTCAATTCCCCAGCGCCACATATACAGAAAACGGCCAGAAGTGGTGCTGTGGCTCAAGTGGCAGAGTGCTATCCTTGAGCAAAAAGAAGCCAGAGACAGTGCTTAGGCCCTGAGTTCAAGCCCCAGGACTGGCAAAAAAAAAGTAGCAAAAAAAGGAGGTAAGGGGTGTCATAAGGTGTGAGCTTCAGCTTTCCATCCTTACCAGAATCCAGAAATCACTCCATTTCAGCATGTGATATGATTGACAATACTCAGTCAGCTGGCCATTGTTCTCTGAACTTACCATGTAGAAAAATAGAGGTTTTTGTATTCAACTCCAACAAGAGGAGGAAGGAAAAAAGAAACAAGAAGCTTTGACTGGGGCCTCTCTTCATTCTGTCACTCCAATTTCTCTAATCAGTTACTGATTTGTTTTACTTTAGCAACTCATGCTTTTGGGGGTGACTTTGCAGCTTCTGTGAGTTGTTGTCCATTGTTCAAATGTTTTCTTGTTTTGAGGCAGTTTTGTTACTTGTTTCTTTATCATTTAGTTCATGTCCAGGCAGCTCCCCAGATTTTGCTGTTGGTCTGTTAACCATCACATCCATGTTCTTGGCAGGCGAACTGAAGCGATAAGAGTCCCTGATACCTTTTCTGGAATGTTCTGGGAAGATCACATATCCCCCTCTGCTGAGGTCAGAATCCAGCCCCAAGACCCACTGACAGAGGCAACCCTTGGCTGAGTCCAATGAGTTGGTGATGGAGAAGACTAAAAGTCTCCAACATGTCCAGAGAGAGTGATAATTCCAAACCATTTCCTTTTCGAGTACTACACAAGTTTTTAATATTATTTTTCTCTAAAAAAACACTGGATACTTGTTAAAGAGGGAGAAACAAAGACAAACACAAAGAGCTCCCCATACCTATCCATGGGAACAAACCTTCCAGGTATGTGTCCCCTAGATACTTTTCTATATGTGAAAAGACGACTTTTCTCTAAGATGAGTATCGATAAATCTTAGGTCTGAGTCTTCATAAATAGCTAATTTGAGATCAAGACATGGTACACAGTAATCATGGTAATTCCTTCGTTTGTAAGATTAACGTAAGAGGATTGAAGTTAAGTGAGTTTGAAGTTAACCTGTACTACATAGCAAGACCTCATCTCAAGAAAAAATAGCTAATTTAGGGAGATAGCCAAGGGTTACTTCTTTGAAACATACCATGATTAATGTAAGCAGTCTACCTATTGTTGGATGTAGAGAAATTTTAACTAATTCTGTTTTGCTAAGCATTTAAGATATTATTTCCAATCATTTATTATCACATATGACATAGAGCTGGAATGATTTTTTGAAATTTAATTTCAAAAAATCAAAATAGCAGAAGAATAAGAAAAACACTCAGTACATTTTTAAAAGGCAAGGGAGACAAAACATGCCAAACAAATATTTTAAAGGTTGTAAAACCTCCTGACAGTCTGCCAGGATGATTAACAAATGAAAAATCAATGACTACAAAGCATTCATTTTTGACCAAAATGATCTTATTGGCCAATTTCTCTTTGCTCAAATTACTTTTGCAAAGAATGCTTTCAGACAAATCACCTGGAGCTTTGTTGACTAATTAAATTCTCTTGGAGGCATTTGAGGTGACCCATGTGGCATCAATTTAAAGCAGCGTTAGGGTAAAGTTAGCAGAATGTACTACCGCTCTTCCAGTCTAAATAGTAAAGGAATCTATAGAACACAGATTTGTTTAAAAAAATAAATGTTATTATAAAGATGATGTACAGAAAATTTGCAGTTTTGTAAGTCAGGTAAAGAGTACCTTTCTTTTTGGACAATAGAAGCAGGCACTTTTATTTCTTCATGCTTTGTGTTTTGCTCAAATAGGATACTAAAAAGTGTGATGTGTGTCCTCAGAATAATCAACAGCAATGTTATGATATTCCTCAGAGGTGAGATGAGAGTGCTGGTCAGTAAACCTCCCCAGCCCTGAGTTATTAGAAAGAGCAGGTTTTCAAGAGTCAGGCCCTTTATTCCCAGGCCAGGGAGAGAAGGGAAGTGGGGGAGAGCAGACGCCTGCTTTCCCTTAGGATTTCTCAAAAGCTAAAATAAGTGTGACTCGTGTGCTCATGTGCCCTGATTCTTCTCTCCAAGGGTCTCTTTCCTTGCAAGGCAATAAAACAACATCTTAAAGTAATAGCCTGGCTTTGTTATCCTTTTCTGCCTTAATTTCATTAACTTTAGCAATACAGTCCTCTCCAGAGGCAACCAGAAGTGAGTACCAAGGAAAGAAAGACCCATCTGAGTCCCATTCATCCAAGCCACCCAGCTGAGCTTGGGGGAACATGCCCCCCCGCCAAGCACAGCCCATCCATCCAAGTCCTCTTAAGGGCTTCACCCTGTAGAGAGGCTGTGACAATCAGACAGGAAACTGTTAAAGCAACAAGATTTTTTTTTAGGACCATAATCTTTTCCAAAATCCATATCATTCTTTCTGACATTTTAAGTCGGGCATTTGGAATATAATTAAGCATTTTCTAGATTGGAATTATCTTACGGAACATCGTTTTAAACATTTATAGAGAGCCAATTTCTTGTTCTGCGCATTGTGCTAAGGGGATACAAACACATGAATAAGGTAAAACCTCAGGGCAAACCAGGTGATAGAGGCTCACAGCTGTAATCCCAGCTACTCAGAAGGTTGAGGTCCAAAGATTGTGGTTTGAGGCCAGCCCAGACAGGAGGGTCTTAACTCCAGCTAACCAACAAAAAGCTGGAAGTAGAGGTGTGGCTCAAGTGGTAGATTGCCAGTCTTTGAGTGAAAAAAAGCTAAGGGACAATGTCTAGGGCCTGAGTTCTAGTCCTGTTACTTGGAAAGAAAGAAAAAAGAAAACATAAAACTGTCTGGTTGTCGGGCTCGGGTTGCCTCCCCTGGCGTGAGGATCAAGGCTCAGCTATGCTTCTCACCACTCCCTTTCTCACCCTCTCTCCTGGTCACCCGGCCAGCAGGTAAGGCCAAGATGGGGCGGGGGAGCCAGCACTGACCTCACGTGCACACGGCTGAACGAGAACACTTACCCACCTCCTTACCAGTAAAGAAAGCCAGGCATACTCGGACCTCGGAGAAGCTTCAAGAGCTATCTGATTTATTAAGGCAGGGGTAAAGGGAGGGCGATCAGCCAGGACACTGATAGTCTGGGAGCTTATCGCATGACCCCCTCATGAGCTACCGTCACTCCAAAGCACCGCGCCAGGGAGAGACTGGGGGCACCTGGGCTGGCAAGAAAGTTGGGGGCTGGGTGCAAAGCCAGTTCTTCTGGTTCTGGGCCCAGAGAATTGTGGCCTGCTTCCACATTTCCCCACGGCTGGGGTGAAGGGCGGCGTCTCGGGTATGCTCTCCAATGCCCTTCACCCTGAAGTCCATAAAGCTGGACCCCAAAATCTGGCAAAGAATTCTCAGTCTGATAAGAGAAACAGACACCTCATTACCTAGGCACAAAATGTCTTGATAACTAGATGAATTGTGAAAAGGGTGTTTTGGGACTAGGGAAAGTAATGCAAATTAATCAAAAAGGAAATTCTTAGAGAGAAATCCATGTCTGAGATTAAGAAAATAATGATTTAGTTCAAAAGTAGTGACCAGCCCTGGCTGAGAGGAGGACTTGTAAAATCCCCAGTTGTTGAGGACATGCTTCAGGCAACTTCCCACAGTAAGGCACTGACTGGTATAGGGCAGGTGTTCTGGGGAGTGGATGGTAAACCGAGTCTCACAAATACTCACATGTCACACTGCGGAATCTGAATGTAACTCCAAGCTACTCAGGAGGCCGAGATTTGAGGATCATGATTCAAAGCCACCCTGAGCAGGAGAGTCCATGAAAGTCTGAAGTAGTACTGTAACTTAAGTGGAAGAGCTCCAACTTTGAGTGAAAAAGCTAAGGGACAGTGCCCAGGCCCTGAGTTCAAGCTCTAGTACCTGCACACATATACCCACATACACACATAATTACATATGTGTAATACACATATATGTAATAATATATGTATAATAAATACATAAAATAATATATAATACAATGACATTTATATGTAGCATTAGATAGTTTTGAGCATAAAATATCTTAGGTCAGTATATTATAGATGATATTAAAAAGTTCACTTTGTAATCCAATCCTTACTCATATTTGTTCTAAACTATTTAGTTTCATTAAATAAGCAACATGTACCCCGTAATGTACCTTAAGTAAGTGAAGAAAGGCATCGTTTCTTGACCAAACATTAACATCTTGCATTGTGGGTGTGTTTTGAGATTGAACACACCTAATATAGAATGATTTTGATTACATTTTACAGTAGCAAAAATAGCATAAAACTGTTTTCCTGAACCTAATTTTGGAATGCTTGTCTTTGCCATTAAAAAAAAAAAACAACTGGTTTATTTTAAAAAACATTTGTGTTTATTTCTAAATGATGGATTTAGAAAAGTGCTTCAAGCTTCTCTTTCCCAGCTCTTCCCAGCAAGAACAAAGCATAGGCACTTCGAACCCAGCAAACAAGACACACAACTGCAGGTAAAGGTCATTCTTTTAAGTGCCAGGGGTACGTCTTGAAGCATTACACAGGATGTATTATTACACAATTGTAATTCTAGAGCTGATAAAAATCACCTACAAGAGCCTATAGAAAAATGCTCTTTCTTAAGTTTTTCTTACTTTTTTTTTTTTTTTTTTTGGCCAGTCCTGGGGCTTGGACTCAGGGCCTGAGCACTGTCCCTGGCTTCCTTTTGCTCAAGTCTAGCACTCTGCCACTTGAGCCACAGCGCCACTTCTGGCCGTTTTCTGTATATGTGGTGCTGGGGAATCGAACCCAGGGCCTCATGTATACGAGGCCAGCTCTCTTGCCACTAGGCCATATCCCCTGCCCCTTTCTTAAGTTTATCTTTAGCTTGTTGCATTGTTAAAGTGTGTCTTTAGCCATTAATTCATTGTGGATATAAATTTGTAAATACGTAATCAAATTAAAAATAACTTAAAATAGCACAGCAGCTAAAAACCCCCACCACGAATATGAAGGTTTTCTAATATCTCAGGCTAGTAGACTCTCTAAGAAGCAGCCCTTCAGAACTTGTTACCATAGAACATATCTTCCCTGGGGCTAAGAGCTTCTACTTTAACCAGAAATATCAGGTAAGTAATGTCAATATTTAAATTTCAAATTCAGAAAACGAAAACAGAAATTAAAACAGAAAATTGAAAAAATAAACCCTTTAAAGCACAAATTCTCTGGAATACTGAAAAGTAGTTTGGGAACTAATGCTCCTGAAAGATTTTAAACATAAATTCAGTTTGTATTTATCTTCTGGCATCAATAGTGGGGTCAAGTTAAGCAAAGATGGACCCGAAGCCAGGGAGATCAGAATCTATTGCTACTGCAATGATCCCAGCAAGAATGAAAATTCCTGTGCTTGAGCAAGAGCAATGGATATTGTGTGCAGGCAAGAGAAAGGATTTAGAAATGATAACCATTTCATCCACAATTCTATAATCACAGACCCTCTAGGCAATACTTGTGTTGTGCTCTTTGTCACAAATTGCATGGTCCCTAAATTGCTGTGCATGCTGATAATCTTGATCCATTTTTAAAATCGTGTTTTCAGCCTTTCCTTGCACTCATTTTTCTTATCATTTTTATACCTTTCTGTGACATAACAAGACTACTTTCTGTGAAATAAATTTGGAGGAGGTCATGAACTTGGATTAAGTATTTGCACTAGACCCAATGGACCAAACAAATATAGAATTTAACAGTAATTACACTTCAGTATTGACAGAAGGCCTTATGGCCAATTCACCAATTAAGTTGCAACCAGATTGACTGGGTAACTGATAAAGCTGTAGTAAGTTGAGTTGTTTTCTACAACTCATTTCTAGTTTTCTCGAAATGCTGTCAGTTCCCACGGTTGCTTGAAGTTCTCAGCCCCAGCTCAGGGAGCTGCCTGATTCTTAACTCATTTTTTGTTTAGCTTTTTTCTCAAGTATGCTACTAAATTTAACTAGTCCAAAAACCCTATCCCCAATGTTTTTGTGTGTTTGTTTTGTTTTGAGAAAGAGTAATTGGAAAGTTTATTAGGAAAGAAACAGATTATCCACAAGATTGAAAGTAGGTCATCTCCAGGGTGGAAATAATTGATATTTTTCCCCTTTTAACATTTCTAGACTTTTACTTCTAACCTGTTCTGGTTTCAAATAACAGGTATCCAATATCATTATGAAGCAACAGTAAGATAAGTCACTGATTGGTGACCGGGGAACTCCTCCAAATCAGTGAAAACCATGACTTTGCAGGCATCTGCTCCTGGCATTCTCTTGGGGCCTCACTTGTTTCCCTAGGTGCAGATTCCCACCCTAAGATGAGGATTCAGAGTGAATAAATTATGAGTTTAAGGACACCAATAGGGAGATGAGGATGTGTTGTCAAAACAATGGACAGGATCTCTGCCTGGTACCCAAATCTGCTGGGGAGTCCCTGGTATCCCTGTGTGTGCCTAGATTGCCCACCAAGGGCCAGTTTGGTGGAGCCATTTGTATGGTGATTTCTAAAAGCCAGTGGCTAGGAGCCACTTCTTCATGTGCAGAATGTGGGTTCCAGCAGCAGGAGAGGGCCCTTAAGCAAAGTCATGCCATGGCCATGGTGCCACTTGCTTAAGACGTCAAAGGAGGGGACATGGGCAGGAGAGTCACCACCACCCCATGGAATCTGGCATTCTACAGTGGCTGAGATTCAGCCTGTTGAGCTAGTGCCATTAGTAGAGTCTTTGACCAGGGGGAAATTTTCCCTTCCTCTTAACTCATTTGAGCTTTCCTGCTTCTCAGTGCCCCTCATTTTTGTTATCAAATGCCCCCCCCCCAAAAAAAAGAGTACAGGTATGTTTTTATCTTGTACTTATAACCACATACAACATGGTGGGTGATCTAATAGGAGAGAAGAGATAAAATCTAAAGACAACTAGAAGAGAAGTAAGGCTAGCAAAGGTCAAGACAATGAGAGGGATTTGTTTTCCAGAACATCTGAGTAGAGAATCCTTGCAGAGAATGAAGTGGCAGGAGGGGGTGGGTGGAAGGGAACTCTGAAATAAACTTTTCCTTGTCCCTCACTAAGATCAACCACATCTCCACATTGGAGAGACAATGAACAAGAAGCTTCAGGCTCACAGTGGGTCAGTGGAAGAGATGGGAAACTCTCCTATGCCCACTCCAGCTTGCCCAACCCCTGGTAGTACCTAGCCTTTAGCCCTAGCCATTAGACAGCCATGCCTCATAGGCTGAGCTGATAATTACAACATTGGTCTTGAACTCAAGCAAGCCCTAGGCAGAGAGCCCTAGCCCTCTGCCCCTACCCATGCAAAGCTTCTCTCATTATCAACATCCCCTACCATAACAATACATATGTTACAACTGATGAACCAAACACTGATACACCATCAACACTCAGAGTCCATAGTTTACATTAGGGTTTACTGTTAGTGTTGTGCATTTTGTAGATCTGAACAAATGCATGAAGACACATAACCCCCCTCCAGCATAGTATCATACAGTATTTTCACCTTCCTAATAATCTTCTGAGTATAGAAATTCTTTTTATTCTAAAATATTGGAAAATTGAAGAGCATCTTCACCTGGTCAGACTGACAATCGTCCCAGTAAAGGGGGCATGGATCTCTGTTATCTTCCCTCCTTAAATCAAATTGCCTCTCTCACATCCAGCTGTCACACTGGGATAGAGACCACTAACTGGATACCCAGTTCATTTTTCCTCCTTCCTTCTCAACAAAGCCCTGGCTGTATCTTGGGCCTCATTTCCCTAATTCCCACATGACTAACATCTGCCTAACAAGAGGAAATACAAATGGAACTCACAGCAGGGTATAGTGGTACACACCTGTAATTTCAGCCCTCCAAGAGGATTATAAATTGAGGACAGCCTGGGCTACATAGTTTCTGTTCCCCATCCCCAAAACCATTTTCTGGATTCTCCATTATGGCCCATCATTCTCTTTTCCATCCCTTCACCAGTACCAGTCTTCATTTCTATAGTTCCATAATGTCTTAAAGTGGTTTTGTGTGCTTTCTCCAACTTTTTTTACAGTAAAAGTTTGACTATATTACTTCTTTTGTTATTTCATATAAGTATTGCAATAAATTTGTTTGGATATATAAAAAAAATTCTGGGATTTTTATTGTAGTTATATTAAATCTGTAGATCCACTTTAGGGAGAATTGACATTTTCCTAGGTGAAGATTTCCAGCTGGGCACTGGTGGCTCATGCCTGTTAATCCTAGCTAGTCAGGCAGCTGAAATCTGAGGTTTGAGACTTGAAGCCAGCCCAGACAACAAAGTCTGTAAGACTCTTACCTCCATTTAACCACCAAAAGATCAGAAATGGAGGTGTGGGCTTAAGTGGTAGAGCGCCAGCCTTGAGCAAAACAGCCAAGCCAGAGTATGAGGTTGAGTTCAAACCTCAGTAACCTGGGCAAGCATCGTGTGCACACACACAACCAAAGACTTCCAGTCTGTGCACACAGTATTTCTTCCTTCCTTCCTATTTTAGAGATAACTAGAGTTTAAAATTCTAAAGTGGGTAACCCAGCTCTGGTGTAGAAACACATGCTATCAGGGCCTTAGGCTCCTTTTATTTTCTGCTCTAAACATCCTTAGATTGTAGGCTACTTCTCATGGTGGCAAGGTAGTTACTGTATCCCCAGGAATCATGTCAACATTCTAGGCAGTAAAAACAGAGACTTAAGTGAAAAATACAAGCATTTGAGATGAAGACAGGTGCTAGTGGGTGAGGGATAGTGAATGTTGGGCTCCACCACTTGGTGCTCCTGATCCAGCATTCACACAAGAACACAGGAAATCTAAGCCTGCGCCGTGTCAGAAATAAGTGAGAATTCTATGAAGTCCAGCTCAGGAAAATGTCAACTAACATTATGACTTCCTACAGTTTTCCATGAGACTAAGATTGTGCACTGTACCTTATTAAGTCCTCATGCAACTCACGTGAGTAGGTGAAATCATTGTACAGATGGCAACGCTCTCTCAAGACACTAGCAGCTTTCTGAAGGACACCGCTGACAAATGGTTGCTCCAAAGCTGTTCTCTTTTCTTTTTCTCTTTCCCTCTGTGTGTGTGTGTGTGTGTGTGTGTGTGTGTGTGTGTGTGTGTGTGTGTGTGATGATCTCCAGCCTTCATGCTTGCTAGCCTGGCACACTACTATACCCAAGGCTGTTTTGCTTTAATTTGCTTTTAGACCTGGCCTTGTGCCATGATCCTTCTACCTCCACTCCTGAGTAGCTGGGATTTGAAGCAGGATGTGCCACCGCTCCCAGCCCAGCAGCGTGCCCTTTTAATTACCCTCACTTGATTCGTATTGAGTATCTGAAAGAGGTAGCGCCTCTTCCTCACATAAAAACCCACAATCCTCACCACCAAAGTCTTCTGTTGTACTTGCTTGACTCCAAACCCAACACTCCACAGAGGTACACAAGCCTGGCTGCCCTTACCACAGGCATCTTCTGGAACAGGGACTGGGCCGCCTCTGGGTCCAGGCTCAAGCATTATTTACATCAGGACATCAAGAAAAACCACTGCAGAGGCGCTATGTCTCTTCTCTTTCCAATGTAAGAAAATCCACTCCACTCCATTGTTCTCCAGGTTACCTACTGTCAGGTACTTTTGAATTGACATCAAAGGAGGAAAATAGTGCTTTGTGCACAGCTCAGGGGATAGTTTAATCATGAGCCAAGCTCCAGAGAAATCAGATATAAGAAGTATGATGCAGGCCAAAATTCTTTAACTCTTTTTTTTTTAAATTGTGGACATTTTCCCAACTACTGGGAAGAATACAGCAAAGTTCCAGTCCTTTGCACATCAGGCTACTTTGCTTCAGCTGTTTCTTTCTGCTGGTAATTTCTTCGAGCAAATTCCTGACATTGTGTTGTTTCATCCCTGAGTCCTTCTGTATGTATTTGTAATGAATATAGACTTTTTAAATGTAAACGTAAGACCTTTATCACAACCAGCAATGTCAACACCCAATCCTGTCCTGCCTCTAATGACTGAGGAAGGTACATAAGAGGTACCAGGAGATGTCACTACTCATTTCTTTCCAGGAAAGGCAGGATAGGGGTGTGTGAGGCCATAAGGAAGCCATAAGGAAGATAAGTCTTGTGCATGCTGGATATGTCACTGTGACCAAATACCTAGGAGCTACAGTGTGTTTTAGCTCAGAGTTCCAGAGTGAAAGCATAGGTATCAGCCATCGCAGAGGACCATGCGGAGATAATCACAGGCAGAAGAAGAAGGTTCATAAGGAGGTTTATTAGTGGGGCCATAGTTCCCACGGGAGAGGGAGCTACATGGGGTCTGCACCTTATCCAGGTGGCAGCTTCTCTCTCTAGGAGTAAAGGGGAAGTAGTTAGGTAGCGAGTAGGAGTGGATCATTAGGTAAGGGTGGATCTGGGGTCTAGTGGGAGGAGCTGAGGACCTGAGGCTAGGGAAATGCTAACACAGAGGTTTCTATCCATCATAGCAGGAAAGGTGTGGTAGAATAGAACTCTTCAGCTAATAGCAGTCAAGAAACAGAAGACAGGAAAGACCCAGCCAGTGATGGACTTCCTTTAAGCTGATCACACATCTTACCATTTCCACTACTTCCCAATAGTCTCTTCAAATCCTGAATCTATCAGTGCAACAGATGAGAATGCTCCAGATCTAGTTATCTCTGTAGATGCCCTTGCAGACATTTCTTTACCCAATCACGTTGACAATCAATATTAACCATCACATTAGGCAAGGATTCTACCTCTAAGCTATAGTAGTACTGGGATGCAGGTCGGCTATGAGCACTCTCCTCCATGTCTCCTCCATGGGACCCAGCTTCTGCCAATGCTGGCATCCTGTGGGATCTCCTGCTTACATGGTGCTGTAGGGGATGGCTATTCCTTTAAGACCTGGGGCGGCTGGCTGCTAGCTGGCCTGTCCCACCTCCTCCCGGGTCCAAAACCAGAAGAGACAGCCAAACCAGCCCCCACCTCTCCGCGGAGAGCACATTTGTCAGGATGGTGCCAGCTGATCCAGGAGGCCGAGCCAAGAGGTCTCTGCCTCTGCGGGAAGTTCCGTGACATCACCATGACGGACAGTTCATTAGCCAATCGCTAGTGCCTAGCTAGGCACTCCAAGTCCCTTCCCTTCCCGCTGTCACTACTGGAATAAGTGTATTTGTCCTTCCCCTTATTAAACGGAAATCCAAGGAGCTTTTCCCGAAGCAGCCCACGTGTCTCGCACCTTTGTTCTTAGTAAGTCAAAGGGGAGGAAGAGCGTCTTCGCCTTCACACACGGGTTCTGAGGCTTTCATATAAACCTCGTTCCATCCCTGCTGCCTGTAGGTCGGGCAGCTCGTTCTTGAGGGCGAAAGTGGTTACACGGGAGATAGAGTCAGCCGGACAATGCTCAACTGTTCTCCATCCTGTTCCCACTGAAGATCATCCTGGCAGTAGCAACAGCTTTCCCCTTCCTTCCTTCTGTTTCCCTACCTCTCCCCTTCCTTTCTCTCTCTTTCTCATGAAACCTTTTTTGTTCAAGTAAAGAGATGGATTTATTGGGGAAGTAAAAAGTAGACTGACCAGCCAGCATCACAGACCAGAATCGGTCATGGCCCAGACTCGGGACCTGAGACGGCACACCCCCGGCCATGCTCGGGGTCGGGTTATAAAGGCACCACAGAGTCAAGCCTGCCATATGCAGGTGGCCAATGAGGTTACAACACTTACAGAGCATGCCAGGTCACACGCAGGTGGCCAATGGAGTTATAATCTGCCTCATAGCAACAGTTTTAACAAACCAATCATTTTAGATAGAATTGGCACATGGATTTGGCGGGGCTCACATGATGCAGGCAGATATGCCTACTCATGGGAGGGCATGGGTTTAACCTTGAGCGTTTCACTACTCAGGTGGTCAACAGTTTACACAATCTTATCACAGCTAAGGGGAACTTCCCTGGATAGGGTTGGGAAGATCTTAGTGAAGATGGAGTCGGCTTCTGCTCTCTTTAACTAATCTGAGATGGAGTCAGTCTGTCACCCCTCAACAGCCAATGATGGTGCTGGCCAGATCTGATTTCCATATTACATTTCCCCCTTTTTTTCTTGTACATAAAAATCAAATCACTGATTTCTCTTTTGGAAAGCTAAATCTTGCGTGGACTGTAGTGACTCCACCCACAGGCTGCTGGGGAGAGCTAGGATGAGACAAGAGCCAGTCCAAAGGGACTGCTGCTCTTAAGCTTGTACTCAGAAAGAAAACAGGTTATCTGTGAGGTCCACCCCCAGGACAGCTGCAGGTATTCTCACCTGTTTAAATCTCTATCCAGTTACCTAGGTAACTGGTACACCTGGTGGCAGTTACCTCCCTCCTTTCTCTGAGGTTATACCCTAATCCATCTGGACATACTCTGATACACTTGGACACA
The DNA here is from genome assembly GCF_023159225.1 of Perognathus longimembris pacificus. Classification (NCBI taxonomy): domain Eukaryota; kingdom Metazoa; phylum Chordata; class Mammalia; order Rodentia; family Heteromyidae; genus Perognathus; species Perognathus longimembris. The sequence continues at coordinate 33,019 of NW_025959906.1, read as the reverse complement.
CCTCCCACCCCAGGCATCACATGGGAGTGACTCTCTAGCCTGCCATGCATGCTTTCCAATTTTCTTAATAGAGCTAGTCAACTCCAGACAACTCAGAGGAGTGGGAAGGCTACCACAGGAACAATGTGCCCCCAAAATCTTAGTTTCAGCAGATCTAAAGTGGCCTTCCAGCAGGAATCAGTTGCATGTGATGGAGTCCCATCTGCTTTTACTACAATAGGGATGCTCAGGATAAAGATATACATTCTTCCGGATGACAGGCTATCCTTGACCTCAAACCAAAAGGGATGCACAGAGGATGTGGTGGCAGCAGGCAGCAATGGCTCCCAGTGGCTCCAATAGAATGTCACACCTCCTGCTGGGCTGCCTGCAACTTTCTGGAACTTATTAAGAGCCAACATTACATCTGACAAACTTGTAGAAATCATCTGTCCTTCTCTGTGGGCCTGCTGGAAACTGTTAAAAGAAACCTATAAACAAACTGGAATGGTAGGTAAACACTCATTTTGGTAGCCATAATTTTCCTTTTCTCACTTTGGAACAATCATTTAGGACAACTTCACTTCCAAATTTCTTATCTAGAAATGCATTCTTGATTTCCAAAGCCTTTTATTAACCTCTGCTCTAACACTTACACATTGGCTTTTATCAGCATTGGAAAAACTCTGAAGCTTATAGGTATTCTGAAACCAGGTACCACTCTTTGCCTCCGGGCTGCCTTTCTTTTTTAATTTTTTTAATTTTTTAATTTTTATCAAACTGATGTACAGAAAGGTTACAGTTTCATACGTTAGGCATTGGATACATTTCTTGTACTGTTTGTTACCTGTTTTAAAAGAGCCTTTTGTTTTTCCTTCAGTCCCATTTACTGCATGTGAAGTGCCAGACTTTGAAGTCAGTCCCCACTTTACCATGCAAACCCCACTTTACCACGTGAACCTGAGATAAGCAGGCCCTGTGAGCAGACCCAGGACAAGCCCATTAGTTCCCAGTTGGTCTAGAACTCTAACCACTGGAAATGCTTAACTCTAACTGCCCCCAGAATGCCTTGAGCCCTGAGCCAATCAGATTTGTACCCGTAATCTTGCTTGCTTGAACACCTGATTGCTGTAACTTTGTTTTTTGACTTTATAAGCCCTGTGTAATCGTAGCTCGGGGTCGGCCCCCTAACCTCCGCTGTGTCAGTGGGTAGGGCGAAGCCCGTGTTGCAGCTCCCTTAAATAAAGCCTTGCCGTGCTTTTGCATTTCAGAATGTCTGAGTCTCGGTGGTCTTCTTGGTGGTGGTTTTGTGACTTGGCACAACACATGAAGACCTTTGAACTACACCTCCGGAAGTTTCTTTTCTTCACCTAGGCATCTTCCATCTTCCCCAAAAAATGTGGTTAAGGACTCTTCCTGGCACATGCACCAAATGTAATGGGGTCCTCCCAAGGGAGGGGACCACAACATGGAGGTCAGATCTGGCCAGCACCCTCATGGGACCTTTTGTTGTCAGTGTGGGTAGAATATGATTTTCTAATCCATGCAAAGTTGAAACAAATAAGAAAGTGGATATGCCAAGAAGTTCCTCATGCTCCCTTATTTAGCAATGTCCCCTCCACCAACCCTAAGTGATATCTGCATTTCAAAAGGGGTGTCAGGCTTTTTATCTCCCGTGTGGCCCCTTTCACCCTCATACACTAGCTGCCTGACCAGCAGGTAGCAAGGGTGGAGAGAGGGCCACATGAAAGCCTTGGACCCGTGTGTGAAAGCTAAGAAGCCCCTCCCCCCTTTACTCTCTAAGGACAAAGGACGAGGGATGCCAGGGCTTCTCAGGGAAAACTCCTTGGAATTCCGTTTAATAAAGGGAAGGGCAAATACATTTATAGCAGTAATGACGGTGGGAAGGGGAAGAACTTGCAGCATCTAGCTAGGCATTAGTGATTGGCTAATAATCTGTCCATCCAAGAGCGACACCCTAGGACCTCCTCCATGGATAATGTCACGTCCCATAGGACCCCACTCCCCCTGAGCTTGGCCAGCACAATTGTGGCACACGTGCTCACAGACGAAGGGTGGGGCTGGCTTGGCTACCTCTTCCCATTCTGGACACGGAAGGGGGTAGGAATGGCTAACAGTCATACAGCCTCAGGGTGGGAGGAGAGGCAGCCCTCTCCCCCTCAATGCCAAGCTGATGCCCAACAAAGGGGCAGTTGTTTTTATATCCAGAATAATCTGAGGCATCATCAAGGAAATACTCAGGGTCATAGGGGATACTCTGGGTTCCATTTTATACTTTAAATCAACTTTTGTTTAAATAGCAATCCCTGTGCCCCCTTCCCATGGGTCAAAGAAAAAATATATGGAACTTGAAAAAGGGTGGAGCCATTTTTACAGCTTTGGCCACTTGTTTTCCTTATAAATACACATGACTTTAGCCATGTTCCTGGAGGAGAACCCATATTCCATTTGAAATCTTAGATATGCACTCCATGAAGAGGCAAATCAGGTTGAGAATGTATTTCAAAATGAGACTTTGAAAGCAAGCAGGGACTAGATATTGTCTTACAGGGCAGGTAATATATTTCAATGCTTACTCTGAAGACCATGAGAAGATAGTAAAGGATATGAGTAAGTATTGACTAGATGTGCATGCAGATTCAGAATGAGCTCAAAACATAACCTGATATCCACATTTTGCCTCCCTATAAACTTTGTGAGTAGTTCAGCCTCCCTGTCTCAGTTTCTCATTCACAAAAGAGAACAATAATGATTATACAAACCCCTCACCCCTTGGTCTGGTTCAAGAATTCAATCTGTTTGTACCTGGGGGGTATTTGGGATTATGTTTGTTATTTAGTAAAGGCTTGGAAAATTATCTCCATTTATACTTACCTGGTCCTTAAGAATATCTAATATTAGCATCAGTGTCACTCACTAGAAACTGTGTTGGAAATGAAGTTTACAACTTGTAGGGTGAGAAGTCAAAGGAATGGGAAAAAATGAGGGAGGACGTAATGTTGTTCAAAAACAAATGTCCTTATTACCTTACTTATGCAACTGTAACTTCTCTGTATATCACCTGTACAATAAAATTAAATTTAAAAGTAAAGTACATCCAACATTATGTCTGCAATTGAGTTCTGATCTTCCCTCCCAGATTCACTTATTGTTTCAACTATTTTCAGTAAAAAAAAGGCATGTACTATGCATAGGACTAGAACCCCAAACAACCACATTATTAATTTGCAGGTGAACCATTCTGCACACTCATAATCAGGAGGCCAGAAGGAAATTCAACTGCCATGACCTTCCTATCAAGCAGAGGGGAGAAAAACATCACAAGGAGCATGGCCAGAGATACAGAGGGAACATTCCATAAAGATGAAGGGTCAGTTCATTAACTAGACTTAAAAAATCCTAAATTATTATATACACCATTGTACAGTTTTAAAATGTAGGAAACAAATTTGACAAAACTGAAAAAGAAGAGACAAATGTGTAATCATACTTCAAACTGTTAACACTCCTCTTTCAATGATAAAGTTGATGGGGGGGAGGTTGACCTGCAAGAATATAGAAGAGATGAAGTCTATCAACTAATTTAACCTGCTGGGAATATGGCCTAGTGGCAAGAGTGTGTGCTTCAACTAATTTGACCTAACTGACATTAATCAAATGCAAAGCAAAAAATTTCTGGTATACTCTTGGGTGCCTATGAACCCGTCTCAAAAATAAACTATATGTGATTCTATAAAAATCTCAAAGAGTATTGCATTGAATTTGTAGATAGCCTTTGGCAATATTGCCATTTTGATTATATTAATCCTCCCAATCCAGGAGCATGGGAGGTTTTTCCATTTTCTTAGTTCTGACTTAATTTCATTTTTCAAGCTTTTAAAGTTCTCTTCAAAGAGGTCTTTCACTTCTTTGGTTAAGGTTATTCCTAGGTATTTTATGTTTTTGGGGGCTATTGCAAAAGGAGTTGCTTTCCTGATTTCAGCCTCGGTCTTCGGGTTGTTAGCATAGAGAAAGGCCGTTGATTTTTGAAGGTTTATTTTATATCCTGCGACTTTGCCAAAGTTTTGTATCAGCTCTAGTAGCTTGGGGGTAGAGTCTATGGGATTCTTTAGGTATAGGATCATGTCATCTGCGAAGAGAGAAAGTTTAACTTCATCTTTTCCTATTTGGATCCCCTTTATATTCTCTTCTTGCCTAATTGCTCTGGCTAGGAATTCTAGTACTATGTTGAAGAGCAGGGGAGAGAGTGGACATCCCTGCCTTGTTCCTGATTTTAAAGGGAATGGCTTTAGTTTTTCACCATTTAGAGTTATGCTTGCTGTTGGTTTGTCATAAACTGCCTTGATTATATTCAGGAATGTTCCCTGGAATCTCAGTTTTTCCAGGGCTTTTAGCATAAATGGGTGCTGGATTTTATCGAACGCTTTTTCCGCATCCAGCGATAAAACCATGTGGTTCTTTACCTTGCTCCGGTTGATGTGGTGGATTACATTAATTGACTTGCGTATATTAAACCAGCTTTGCATCCCTGGGATGAATCCAGTTTGATCGTGGTGTATGATTTTTTTGATGACTTGTTGAAGTCGATTGGCCAGAATTTTGTTGAGAATTTTTGCATCTATGTTCATCAGGGAGATTGGTCTGTAGTCCTCTTTCCGTGATGAGTCCCTGCCTGGTTTTGGGATGAGGGTTATACTGGCTTCATAAAATGAGTCTGGCAGTGAACGTTCTCTTTCAATTTCATTGAAGAGTTTGAGAAATATTGGAGTGAGTTCTGTTTTGAAGGCCTTGTAGAATTCTGCTGTGAATCCATCTGGACCTGGGCTTTTCTTGGATGGGAGATCATTTATTGCTGTTTCTATTTCAATACTGGATATGGGTCTGTTTAGAAGGTTTAAGTCTTCATAGTTGAGTTTGGGGGTATCAATTTTTTCTAGGAAATCATCCATTTCTTCCAAGTTCTCGATTTGGTATTGGCACCGGAACAGGCCTGAAGACCAATGGAACAGAATTGAAGACCCAGAATTAAACCCACAGAACTATGCCTACTTAATCTTTGATAAAGGAGCTAAAACAATAGTATGGAAGAAAGATAGCCTCTTTAACAAGTGGTGCTGGCAAAACTGGCTCAACACATGCAACAAACTAAAACTAGATCCTTATATATCACCCTGCACCAAAATCAATTCCAAATGGATTAAAGACCTTGAAATCAAAACAGGCACCCTGAAGACACTAAAGGAAGGAGTAGGAGAAACACTTGGGCTCCTTGGCACAGGACAGAACTTCCTTAACAAAGACCCTGAAAGGCTACAAATCAAAGAAAGGTTGGACAAATGGGATTGCATCAAACTCCAGAGCTTCTGCACGGCAAAGGACATAGCTCTCAAGATAAACAGAAAGCCCACAGACTGGGAGAAAATCTTTACCGGACATTCAACAGACAAAGGCCTCATCTCTAAAATATATGCAGAACTAAAAAAATTACCTTCTTCCAAAACAAAACTGCAAAGAACCAACAGCCCCCTCATCAAGTGGGCTAAAGACTTACAAAGAAACTTCTCTGATGAGGAAATGAGAATGGCCAATAGACATATGAAAAAATGCTCTACATCACTGGCCATAAAGGAAATGCAAATCAAAACAACATTGAGATTCCATCTCACCCCAGCAAGAATGTCATATATCAAGAAAACTAATAATAACAATTGTTGGAGGGGATGTGGCCAAAAGGGAACCCTACTTCATTGTTGGTGGGAATGTAAACTGGTTCAGCCACTCTGGCAAGCAGTATGGAGATTCCTCAGAAGGCTCAATATAGAACTCCCCTATGACCCAGCAGCCCCACTGTTGGGTATCTATCCAAAAGACCACAAACAAAATCACAGTAATGCCACCAGCACAACAATGTTCATCGCAGCACAATTTGTCATAGCGAGAAGCTGGAACCAACCCAGATGCCCCTCCATAGATGAATGGATCAGGAAAATGTGGTACATTTACACAATGGAATTTTATGCCTCTATCAGAAAGAATGACATTGTTCCATTTGTAAGGAAATGGAAGGACTTGGAAAAAGTTATACTAAGTGAAGTGAGCCAGACCCAAAGAAACATGGACTCTATGGCCTCCCTTATTGGGAATAATTAGTACAGGTTTAGGCAAGCCATAGCAGAGCATCACAAGGCCCAATAGCTATACCCTTAGGAACACATAAGATGATGCTAAGTGAAATGAACTCCATGATATGGAAACAAGTGATATATCACAGTTATAACTACTTTCAACGTCCTATGTGAATGTGTAGTTTCTATTATTGATGATGTTTTGTATCACCTTCCTATGTTTGTAACTACACTATCTCTGTAATCTTATCTGAGTATATTGGAAACCGTGTTTACTGGTATTGGAAGTAGGAAATTCAAAGGGAATACCAAATTCGAGAGACACGGGGTAAAAAAAGAGAAATAACTACAAAAGCAATACTTGCAAAACTGTTTGGTGTAAGTGAACTGAACAACTGGGCGGGGGGGAGGGAAGGGGGGGAGGGAGGGGGGCATGAGGGTCAAGGCAACAAACAGTACAAGAAATGTATCCAACGCCCAACGTATGATACTGTAACCTCTCTGTACGTCAGTTTGAAAATAAAAATTTGAGAAAAAAAAAAATCTCAAAGAGTTTAACACATTAAAATCATACAGAATGTATAATTTAACTGCCATCATTTAAAAAATTAGATACCAAGAAGACATTTATAAAAGCTCTACATTTGAGAAAAAAAAACTAAAAAACATATATAACCTATGAGTCAAATTAGAATGTATGTTAAGTCAGATGGTATGGAAAATAAAACACATTTGTGAGACACAACTAAAGTATCACTTAGAGGACATTTTACCATTAAAAATGCTGATATAAAAAAATAAATTCTTACTATGGAATGAAGGCTGGCTCCAAACTTCTGTTCCCCTGCATTAGTCTCCCATGTGCTGAGATTATAGGCATGTAACACCATGCCTAGATAAGGAAGATTTAATATAATGACTTGAGATTAAGAAACTAGACCAAAAAAATGAACAAATTAATCCTAAAATAGGCCATAAGAAAGAAATGATTAACAATCATAAATCAGATTAATAGTATAGTAATCTCAAAATGGAAAGTAGAAAAGTTAGCAAGGAACATTTTAGATTTTGAAGTTTTTTTCTGAAAAATAAATGAAATTAGTAAATACTAGCAATACTGATCTTTTAAAAAGAGAAAACTCAAAATGCCAGGAATAAACGAAAGGGCCTACCATAAGAGCTACAAACATTAAATGTATAATAAATTAATATTAAAAACAATTTTATGCTAATACGTCACCCAGAATTAAAAGTAATACATTTATGAAAGAAACTGAGTTGGTCACTAAAAGTCTCTCACGAAGACAAAGAAGGGTTCACTAGTGAATGAACACTTTAAGAAGATTTTTTTAATTAAAAGAATTTTCCAAATTGCTTTGTGAAAGCATCATAGTAATGATACTCAAACTGACAAATATATTGAAAGAAATGGAAATTAAAGACACATTTAATTTATGAACATAGACTGGAAAATCCTTAGCAAAATTTAAAATAAATCCATCTGTATATGAAAATGACAATCTTTCATGTGCCATGGATTTTAACCTAAAAATCATTGGACTGACTAAACCAAATCAATATACTTTGTCAAATTAACAGAACAAAGGAGTCATTTCATACATGCAGAAAAGTATTTTACACAATTCAACATATATTTATTATTACAAATCTTAGCAAACAGGGAAACACTAAAACGTTCTCATTCTAAAAAACATCTACAGCAATGGTGTTTATACAATATTATTAATATAGTTAGTGCTCTACTAAATGATACGTTTAAATATTGTTGCAATAGTCAAATTTAACATTATCATTCTGTGAATGTGAAGGCTCTGGGTTAGTTCCATAACAATGAGAATATTGTTATTTCCTTTTTTTCTAGAGGAAAGATGTACAATTGATTGTCCATTAGCTATGGGAACTGTGATCGTTTTCCATCGACCCTAACCATAGAACACGTTAATACCAAGAGGCACCTTAGGGGATCTTGTAGGACCCAGACACTAGGATGTAGCTATCTGATGGCCCTTGATTGCAAACAGGTCCATCACCCCAGCCAACACAGTAGCTTCCTTCTTTGCTTGTCCATTCAGAGGCATGAGGATGCCACAGCGTTCAGGGAACAGAATTCACTTCCAGTTCAATGGATCCATTGTGTCTGCCAATTGAAACATTCCTCTCTTTAGGACAAAGACCTCTAGGTCGGCACAAAGTAAGGTCACGGGCACAGGAAACAAAAATTTTGTTAATGAGTCACTAAGAGTAATCGTGGGTGGTGTCACTACCATGTTCATCATACGATTCTTCAATCCATTGACTCTAATTACAGAGAAAAAATGCCACCTATTCAATTCACAGTATCACAGTCTCCTGGGGAAGTTTGGTAGGCTTGATGGGAGTTATGACATCATGACAGCAGCTGCAGCAGCTGCAGGATGTCATAGCAAAACCAGTGAATTCTACCACCATGAACATTATGTCTATCCTTTGCTGGAAGGTGAGTCCCTTGACCAGAAACAATGCTATTTGAATACCATGATGGCAGATCAAACATTCTATGTCCATGGATGGTAATTTATCACAATCATTGCATGCAAGGAAGGTGTATATATAGGAAATATGAATCCAGTAAGAACAAATACTGCTCTATGACAGAAGCGATCCAAAGGAATATATCCACCATCATTAGCTGCAATCACTCTGGAGAATAGTACCCTACCAGCCACCCACTACTCATCTCTTCGGTCAGCTGACTGGGCAATCACCAATGGCCATAGCTGGGTCAGCATGGCGAGTCAGTCATGCTTTCGAAGCCATGCATAATCCCACCCAGTGGTTCATGGCCATTTTGCATACGGCTCCATTGTGCAAGAACAGGAGTGGCATGGGAAAAAGGATTGCTATCCACAAAAAGGAGCCACCTTTTCACTTAATTACTAACATCCTCCACCACTCAGGTTATCTTTTGGTATTGTGTCCCCTCAACAAGGTCTACTACCTACCACATCCCCAATTTCCTTGTGACCAATTTTCCAGTCATGTCTCTTCTAAGTCCCTGACCAGCTAGCCAAACAATTCACTCAAGAGCTCATACATCTATAAAGACACTCAACTGGACACTTCTCCTTGCAATCCAACCACCAGAGACACTGCTCAATGTTCTGCCCACCTAGAGAATTTCCCTTTACCAGCGTCCTTTCAAGGTCATCCTAGTACAAAGTGCTATAACTATCTACTCTTTCATGGTGCCTGAATATCCCACAGAAGGTTCTGTAAAGCAGGCCCCAGTTTCTTCTTCTGTCAGCTGATCACAGGAAAATTACTATAAAGCCACAGGTACAGAATGAGAAGAATAAGAGTGCAACAGGACTTGAGACCGTAGACATTTGGGCTATTTCTGATAACTTACTTGTTCCTCTCTTTACTTCTGGGAAGCGCGTATATTCTCATCTGAATATTTGAGAGGTATTGAATTTTTGCAATCTATTTTGAGATTCTATCATTTTAGATTTTCAGAGGAATAGGAGTAGAAACAATCATCAAGAATAAAAAATAACAAAGTTTTGATCCCACATCCTATTATTATTTTTCCAATTTCACCAACACCTCATTTTTTTCAGACTAATGTTCAATTGAAATCCTGTTAATGCTCATGAGGCTTGTGTGGCAAAATGGCAAAATGTCTAAGTATTACAAAGACCTAAGTTTGATATTTGCCAATACCATTGCTTGGCAATTAAATCTCTAGGCTTCCTGTAATTTTGGGTCTTATGCATAAACTCTTAATCTACCTTCTGAGAGTACAGAGTAGAGGTTGAATGTTCTCACCACAAAAAATGATAATAATGTGCGATCTGTATGTTAGCTAGATTTAACCACTCTATATGTGAAATATGTCGTACTTGATAAGTATGTATCATTTTACCTGTAGGTTTTTATAAATAAACTCTCGGGTTCTCACCTGCCACTTAGCAGATAGTTAAGGCCTTTATGTCTTGCACTCATGACTGTTCTGTGGCAGACCACCTACTTGGACAGAGCCTTCAATCATTCTAAAGAGGCCAGGAAAGCAAGACTGGGGAAGGGATATTTGAATGCCTAGGCCAGCCCCAAGCCTCTGGTACAGAGAAGAACACTCAAAGTAAAACATCATGGAAGGATCCAAAACAGATTCCCATATACACAGTCTAGTTCAGCCCCATATAGTTTGCCCAAGGGCAAACACACCCAATCCAGCCACTCTTTTCTCCAGGATGGCTCTAAGCCTGACCTCTTAGTACATCCAAGTAAAATATTCAAACAACTGGCCATCCAATAGTGCTATCCACCTTCTTCCAGTGATAGGAATATCTGGAAACAGCATATATATCCGAGAATGGCATTAGAGGGGCTGCTGCCCACTAAAGTCATATATCTGAGGACAGCTGACTCCCAAAATGCCATCGTTTTTACAGTGCTGTAAAAACACACCAAATCCCCTCACCCTCCTAAGATTGTTATTAAAAATGTAAGGAATACTACCTATGAGATACTGAACGGGCTCTAAGAAAATGAATTCAATCAGGGAAAAGCCTTATATAGGTAATGTTTACATTTTAACAAGAGCTTCGGATTTTTGTTTTTTTTCCTTTAGATATTTTATGTATTTTATTTAAATATATGGAAAATTGTTATGGATGGCTCAAGGTGGTATTTATCCTGTGGGTTTTTTTTTTAATTTTTGTAGTTTTTTATTCTTTTATTATTAAAAAGGTGAGGTACAGAGAGATTACAATAACATATAGGGTAATGAGTACATTTCTTTTTAGACAATGTCACCCCTTCCCCAGACTCTCTCTCTCAAATGGAGAAAGAAACTGGGACTCAAAGAAGTAACTGGATTAGGTCAAAGAAGTAGGAAATGGCAAGGCTAGAGTTTAAATAAACCCAGGACAGTCCCACTTCATGCTGCTAAACCTAAGCATTTCTTCCTTCACATCCTCCTGCTCTTCCTCTTCTTATGCCAATCCTGGAGCTCAAGCTCAAAGCCTGGGAACTGTCCCTGGGCTTATTTTGAAGAGCGTAGTTTTTTTTTTTTTTTTTTGTCCAGTCCTGGGGCTTGGACTCCGGGCCTGAGCACTGTCCGTGGCTTCTTTTTGCTCAAGGCTAGCACTCTGCCACTTGAGCCACAGCGCCACTTCTGGCCATTTTCTGTATATGTGGTGCTGGGGAATTGAACCCAGGGCCTCATGAATACGAGGCAGGCACTCTAGTCACTAGGCCATATCCCCATCCCCTATGTTGTTTTTTTTTTTTTAACACATTTTTAGCAAGTTTACTTAGGCTCATTTTCCCAACCCCCGCAAAAAGAAAAAAATTCATATTATTCTGTATGAGTCAGTACTTTGCTGAGATAAATTTTTTCAATAGCATCAGTTTCATCAAATAAAATTCCTACTATAATTGCTACATAAAAGATCAGCCATTGTATCATTCTTAACATCTGTACAAACACAATTTCTAGATATGGAAGGGGGTTGGCCATTTTTATGTTTCATATATCATGTTACTACAGCTTGTTTTATTCTGTATTTTGGAGTCCAACTGGAAGATTAATCTTTGCCCCTCTGTCTGAAGTAGTTACACGTACAACCAGTTTATGATTATAACCCGTTGTCATTCCTATCTCTTATATTTTTAGAGTATTAACTCAATCCTTGTTTGAAACCAAAAGACAATCACTGTGCTATTTATCTATCAAAGGTGATTGTGCACAGTTTAACATCTGGCAAGCAAATAAAAACCATGACTATTTCTGTTAACATAGGAGGAATCCCCATCAGGGAAGTGACTTCAACTGAAGGGAAATTTTTGGATAGGAGGAAGAGGGAAGAAAAGAAAAAGAGCAAATAAAACTTGCCAAGGGACCACTGTGTTGGGAGCCTTTTCTCTAGACTCGGTGCATTGAAAAACTCCATTATGGAGGTATCATTCACATTCACACTTGAGCCAAACAGTATCTAAGAGTATTATTCCACAGCTAATATGGTGAAGATGGATGGGAATGGGCCCCAGCTGTCCCCTGCCATGAAATTGTGCAGCTTTCAGAATGAAGCTAATTGGACAGCATATCTACTCTGTAGCATAGTGGAGAGGGAAAGAAATGAGTCCCAGATTTGACAGTGAAGACTGCCAACTTCAGAAAAGAACCACAGAAGGAGGGTGGGAAGAGAGGAGAGCTGAGGTGCAACAGTGATCACCAGCACAATGGAGGAAAGATAATTTCAAAGGAAGGGTAGTTGAGAATGGTCAGCATTAGGAAGTTCAATCAATAAAAGCACAGGCTCTCCACCTGCTAATGCAATCACCATTAACCTGAAAAAGCATACAAATCATCATTAATGCCTTCTCCCTAGTAGCAGGACTCAAATGAATTCCCTTTCCAGTCCTCCCTTTCCATCCTTCCTGTCCTCAGTCTACCTCAAACTTTTACTCCCCAGTTGAGAAACTTGTAGCCTGGTCTTATGGTTTCAAGTTGGTGCCCTGGATTCATCAAGCTTCCTCTCTTCAAAATAGTTTCATGTGACTCTTCTGTGCAGAGTTCTAAAGGGCGATCCCCGCCCCCAGCCACAAATCCAGTATTTTTTCAGTTTGTCCACGCTCTAGACATATTTTTACTTTTAAGGTGTTCTCCCATATGGCACTAACTAACCCTATGAGCTTTATCTGCTTGACTTGATCAGTGGCTGTGAGCTACTTGCTGTCTGACCTTCTTTATTCTATCTATACCTCAATTTATCATCTGCAAACATGGAAGTAATTTTTTAAGAATAAATAGTGCTTATCCCCTATAATTAGGGAATAAAACATGTAAAACCTTGAAATAGTGCCTGCCTGCACTACTGAATAAGCACTCAATGAATTTTAGCTATAATTGTATTACCTTCATGATTTTATAATTACCTTTTCAGGTAAATGTCATACAAAAACCCCACCAACAACAAACAGAACTGTACCATGAACAGTGGTATTGGTACCAGGTAACATTTAGCCTCCACGTTATGATTTTAGCCAGCTTGCCATAATCCCAGCAAACTGCCCAAGTTCTGCCTCTAAAAGGCTCTCCAGGTATTTGTTCTGACTATCTACTCTGAAGAGCCTGTCATACTCAAATTATTGATACCTTAGTCATTCTAAATCCAATTACTACCCTTTCAGAAGCATTGTCGCTAAACTCTTTCTGAGAGCAATAGCCTACCAATTTGGAATTTTTTACTTTTTGTGTAATGCTCATTAATTTATTGCTTGTAATTGTTTTTTGCCAATCCTGGGGCTTGAATTCAGGGACCTCGGCACTGTCCCTGAGCTTCTTTTGCAGAAGGCTAGCAAGCTACCAGTTGAGACACAGCACCACTTCTGGCTTTTTCTGTTTATGTGGTACTGAGGAATTGAACCCAGGGCTTCGTGCATGCTACGCAATCACTCTACCAATAAGCCACATTCCCAGCCCTGATTGCTTGGGTAAATTTTTAAACTACTATATTTTCCTATCACCTTTAAGTCTACAAATAACTTTCAAATCTATCAACTCCTTAGGTTTTATTTCCCTGACTATGAGTGCCTGCCCTAGGTGGCTGGAACTGTGATTTTGCTTGTGTATGTAACTCTGCCCTGCCCAGGGCACTGCCAGGGAGCAGATTCCTAAACACAGGTGCATGAAGGGCATGCATTGTCCTACGCACACAGCTTCACCATGACTGAAGAAAGAAACAAACTACTTTTCAAGTAAGAAAAAAAGCCGATTAAGGTTTTTAAGGATCTCACATTTCCTCCAAGAAATAACTTTCCAACTTTCCAGGAAATCCATTTTTATTTTAAATGCCTGATGCTGCAAACGGTCATCTCTGTCTTCCAGTACACTTGATACATCTTAATGGCTAGCAAAGTTGGGGGAGGGGGTTGTTGCCATAGTGACCAAGAGAAATGTCTGTAGACAAACAATTTCTGTCACTGAGACAGAAGAGATTTTCTTGTTCATCCATCTCTAGCTTGATTTAATATAGTAAATCCCCAAGGCTAAGTTGATTAATTTCAATTACAGAAGACATTGCTCTGGTTCTGACTCTGCAGGAATGGTACCCGTCATGTCTCACCAACACTTGACAGTGGCTCAGTCTCAGCAACAGTTTGACAAAAGTAGAACCTCACCACTAGGTGACTGACACCAGTAGAGTCACATCAGTAATCAATAACAGTTCAGTCTCACTCATAGTTTTGTGTGTCTTAGGACTGGAGTTAAGATTGCCACAGAAATGAAATCAACTATGAGACATATTCATGTGTATAACTGTAAGTGGTTACATTCACATAAACAATTATTTAACATGTACATAGGTCAGTAGTTACTACCTATTTCCATTATCCATCGTTATCTCTTGCATCTTTCACCACTTAATCCCATTATTTCCAAAATTAAAATTTAAAGAGGCGACTTCAGTCTGGTTTGGACAATGACACCATTCACTGGGAGACACAGGAGAAGAAGATGGTTAGGGGAGTGAGGTTAAATTCATTCTGAGCCATTCTGGACTTACAGTGCCCAGCTAGACATGTGTGCTGCTGGCCAAATTCTTCTAAAAGCTATCCCATTAAACCCAGCACAAGGTCGACAAACATCTTATTCACACTAATGGCTTCTGGCTTCTCTGAGTCTCAGGTTCGTATATCTGATATTAGATAATCCATTTCACTGGATGTTATAGAGACCATTCCTTTGCAGAGGAAAATGAGTATTTTCCAACTTTGAAATAGTCTTGCTAAAAGGAAGATTTCTAATATCTAGTTAAGCTAAAGTGTCAGACTAGCAAACTTGTATGCATTAAAAACATTGAACATGGCCAAAGGCAGATTTAAACATCAAACGACCCCATTTTCTTCAAACACATTGACACTGCTTTCCCTTTAGTCTTTTTCAACAATTATATTTTCCTTACACATGTTTACTACAATAAATTTAAACCTGAAGCAATAAATGCTTACTCTTGCATGGGATTTTTGTTTTTGTTGGTCCTGGGACTTGAACTCTGGGCATTGTCCCAAGCAACTTTTGCTCAAGCCTGGCATTCTACCACATGTGCCACAGTGCCATTTCCAGATTTTTCTGAGTAGTTTATTGGAGATAAGAGTCTCATAGGCTTTCCTGCCCCAACTGGCTTCAAACTGCAATCCTCAGATCTCAGGCTCCTGAGAAGCTAGGATTACAGGCATTGAGTCCCAGGGCCTACCTTTGCCTATGTTTCTTGGCTGTGGTGTATACATTAAACAACAGGAAGCACTTGTGTTTCTTATTGTCAGCAGAACTATGTTGAAAACTTAGAAATAACTTGAGAATACCAACATTAGGATTCGTCACCATGATGTGGCGAAGGCATGGGATGTTTAGAAATCTTCACATGTGATAGACAGGCTCTTCTGAAGAGACAATACCCATATTAAACTTATGACTTAGACTGTGTAACCTCCAACATCCTAAAAATATCCCAGAGACTTTTATGTTCTTGGCACTAAAGTTTGTAAGATACGACCAGAGGAGGTTGTCCTAATGATATAGGACTAGTTTCATAGGTACATAGATGCCCTCATACTAATTAATATGATCACCTTAACTACCATCTAAAAAAGTATTCATTGTCGAGGAAAAAAAAAACAGAGGCTATTCTCAGCCACAGAAAATGACCAAAAATTGTGGATACACATTTCTTTCTGTATAGCTGAACTGCTTGTGATCGTCCAATGAAAACCAAGCCGCAATTACAGTTATAACCTAGTTATAATTTCAAGCCAGGCTCTGGACCATCTGCCTTTTGGAAGTCTGCTTCAGGCTGGTAAGGCCCATGCCTTTGTTAGATTAAATGTGTGGCCCACATCTGAGGTCATCCTAAACCTCATGATGGAGAGGATCAAACTCAAATACTTAACTACAACTTGTTTAGCTGGCTGTTAATGTTCATAGGCTTTGGGATTATTGTGTTTGGGGGATGAGAAGGTTAGGGGATTAACAATATTTGAAAAACACAGTCACTTTTTCCAAATATACTATCAGAAAGAAAACTCCATTTGGGTTTTCCTAGCATGCGCAAGGCCCCGGGCTTGATTCCCAGTGCTGCAAGAAAAGAAAAAGAAAAAGCTGGAGAGGGTGGTGAAGGGAACAGAAGAGGGGCAAGGGAAAGGAGAGAGGGAGAGAAGGGGGGAAGGGACAAGAGAAGGAGGGGAGAGGACTAGGAAAGGAAGGGAAGGGAGAAGGGGATGGGAAGCCAACTGAGAGGGAAGGAGAAGAAGAGAAAAGTGGGGGAAGATGAAACACAATCCCAATTAATTGATTCCAGCTCTAAGATTGCAGTCTAGACTGATGCAGCTCATTCTGGATTCCTTATTAGGTTTCTGACTCTGGAGTCCCTCTGCCCAGGGGATGAATCTTAAGATTGCTAGCACTTAAAACTCTCCTAATTATAAAAAGGAAATCACAAAGAGCCTCTACTATCGTGAGAAGCCATTCAAAAAAATCGTCCTCAAAGCATTCCCAGAGACTAGCTGGGCAAACCCCAGTAAGACCTGAGTCCTAGCAAAAGCCATTAGTGACTACAAACAACACAACTTTGCTTCTTTGCTACCGACCCTTGGCTCTGAGACTCAGCCTGTCATCAAGAGTGTCAACTTCAATGGATGTGCATGTGTCCACAGCAACTGAGTTGAGGTCACACTTGTCTCTCTCTGTCCTGCAAACAGATATCTGGGTGAAAAGTCTTAGTCACGCACGGCAAACAGAGGTTCCAGCCAAATCAGGTGGGAAGTGCCATATATTCTTTCTAAGCCTTTTTGGCCAGCCAGTTAATTTCCTAAGATAATATTGCATCAACTGGTGTTCTCCAGAATGTTTACTTTCAACACAAAGCCTGAGTTTGGGTGATGTCTTTTTATTGGGCAAACAGAACTGAGTATATTTCTGTAACTCACCAAAAACCCCCTTTGGTTCTTCGTGTAGGAATGTGCCCCTTCAAAGAGTTCCTTCCCAAGGAGCCAGGTAAATCTGATGCAATTTGGAGCTCTAGTGGTGGCAAGAAGGAAAGCATCTGATAGAGCCAACAACAACCACCAAAAAACAAACAACAACAACAAAAAAACCAAAGGGGATTGCTGTTTATTATTCATTTATCACATTAAGATGGAAAAAAAGTCCTTAATAATCATCCCAGAGAATATACAGCAAACTCTTAAGGATAATTAAATACCAGGGCTTCACACCATTCAGACAATGTTCACCACGAACACTGAAATTATTTAATAAAATTGAAGATGACTTTTCAATCTGGGACACTAAGAACTTCATATATCCCCTTGCCTGTATTTTTCATGATGATTAGCTCATTTGTTTTCCTCTCACAGACACTGGTATGCTGCTTAAAATAATATTTGGGCCTTTACTCGCCATCTGTCTATGGGAGACATGTTGATTTTATTAAAGCAAGTTGGGTCTGCATTCTTTCTCTGTTACTGTTACAGGTAGACCTGACAGGCACAGGACCTTTTGTTTGCAAACGGTCTCCTCTAGAGGGAACCTAGTGAAGTAAGTGTCATTTTTTACCTGCTGGACAGTTGCACTCAGAAGGTGTTTCTCTTGTGATTCTTGGTTTAGCCATTTTTTGATAGGATTTCTGTAGGAAAAGAAGATATATTAAGAGCTAGCAGTAGTATTCCAGTTCTGTGAGTTCTTCAGGGACTCTTCCTCTGTGGCTGTTAATAATGTTTGATATCCTGCACAAACAGCATTTATGTAAGTACATGGATCGTAGGCAATGCTAACAGTACTCTAGACATAATTTTGTTTTTAATTTAAAAAGCAAATTACCATTGACATAGATTGATAGATTTGGGTAACACCTTTCTTCATTATTCAACTATCACCACCCTCTCCCTGCACAGCCAAGGCAAAACCCCGGCACTAACAATGCAGCTCATGGCAATGTGTGTCCTATCAATAACAGCCAATGCTGTAGACATACTTTATCACATTCGGGTTGCAACTACTGCATCTCTCCACTGGCAGAAAAACTACCCTCTCCCTACTGGAATCTAAGTCATCTTTAAAGGAATCCCTTTCAATTCTCCATTCATCAATATCTGAGTACAACCTCTGTTAACTCTCCCCCTCCAAAAAACAAAGGAAAACTTTTTTTTCCAATTTTTAAAACATTTAATATGAAAAGAATTCTGAGTTAAGTGAATTTTAAATCTATAGGTTTATTTCACTTTTAAGAGTGCTTACCTTTCTCTAGTGATAAGGCCTAGCCTTGGTATATGAACAACAGATGTGAGCATTACAATGAATATTCTCCATAAGACTGAGAATGCTGTCAGACCAGACTCCAAAAAACTGAACAGCTGGGCAAAGCCCATGCTGCCATTGCAACATGCAATCCTTAAAGAAGACAGAGGGAAGATCCTACACACAGACTTGGAGGGAAACCAAGGAACAGACTTGAATAAATAGATACCACAGAGGCTCACACATCCCAAATCAACTGTATGACAGGTAAGGTGAATCCTGCAGACTGACCGCACCTGTGCAAAATTCTATCCACGTGCAACTCCCCCCTCGCGCAAGGCCCAGCCTCACACACCTGAGCCAGGAGTCGCTCCACTCAAGTCGCTCTTGTACTATGGCTTTTCAGTTGATCCACCTTCTCAGGCAGCAGGGGAACGGAGGGCGCCCCTTTAGCAGATTCCAGGGTGAGGCTCCTTGTCTGCAGGTTGTTGGTTTTCACCAAGAAATCCCGGCCACCCCAGAGAGGAGGGTCGCCAGCATGGTGCTGGGGGGCATGGCACAGGTGCAATGCTTCCTGGAGGGGCTGGGCTCTTTGGATACAGCCTCTCGCCCTGCGACCTTCCCCGCAGGCTTCTTCACCAGCATGGTGGGGGGGGGGGGGTCCTCTGGCCACCTTCTACCTCCTGCCAAGACAACCAGCCAGAGGAGAAGGGACAAGTCCTCCAAAGTTCAGTCCCGGTGGCAGCACAAGTAGTTGGTGGAGTTGGCGCCAGGCAGGCGCGGTGAGGCACCTGTATGGGGCTCAGCATGGGGACCCACAGGCAAGGGCCATCCTCAGCCTGTGCCTCTCCTCCCAGCTGGGAGCAAAACAAACAAAAATAAATAATGCTCTCCTCTGCACTCCTCTGAGCTCTTCTGCGCTCTCCTCTGCTCTCCTCTTCTGCTCTCCTCTGTTCTCTGCTCTCCTCCTCCCCTGTTCTCCTCCTCCTCCTCTTATCTCCTCTTCCTCCTCAATTGGATGATAAACTTTGCTTCAGGTGTGTTAGGGAGGTAGAAGCTTAAAGTTAGAAGAGGAAAATGGGTTTCAGATGTACTCTAAGTGCATCAAGTATTGAAAATGAGTACTACATTTGTGGCTCTGCAGCAATCTAACGTGTCCTCGGACCCTGTTCAGGCCAATAAGATAAAGGAGAGTTGTGTGACAGATCTCTGGTCTTGCAGGCTTTAGCTTGGAACAGAAAGGAGAACTAGATGGTTCTGAATGTTTATTCAAGGTCCATCCACCCACTTCCTCACTTTCAGCCCTCCCACTATGTTCCTAAGCTTCAATGAAATAAGTTTTTCTGTTCTCTCACCTGATCCACTCCATTGCCCCCATGTATGGTCCAATGCCAGGTGCTAGCAAGATCAACAGGGAGCAAGGTGTGGGTACTGTTCATTGGGAGCTGCAGGCTTCCTGTGTTGTCTGGTCCCTCTGGAAGGAATGCTGGTTTAGTATGGAGACTTTCTGTCACTGTCCTTTCAGAGCTGTTGGAAATTCATTTCCCATCTCCTCCCCAGTGACCTCGGTTATAAATCACTCAACCCCTGTCTCCATCTCCAGATGCTCTGATGTGGGCTGCTTCTCCACAGCCTGTCTCTTGCTATAGAGGATGTCTAGCCTGTGGTGGAAAATGTATACACACTGACCAGAGTAACACATACAAGGGCTTTTGTTTTCTTGGAAGATCTCCTTGGTAGCTCTCACTTTAGCATAAATTGGATGGAGGGCCAATTCAATCTAAGCTGAAACAAAGGGTAGAGTGTGGAGTTACTCACATGAGTCAAAATTAGTTTCAAGAAAATGGAAACAAGGATTCTGTATTTTCTCCTGTTGTTTTTTTTTTTGTTTTCTTTCTTTTTTGTTGTGTATGTTTGTTTATAGGTCTTTGGGAGGCAAAAGGAAGGCACAGAAATGGAGAGACAGAGGGTGAACAAATGCAGCAATGGTACTCAGTGGACACTTTTTGAAAATGAACTATACAACTTATGGGTAGGATTGGAGGGAAAAACCGGGAGAGAGGGAGGGAAGGGGTGACATTGTCCAAAAGAAATGTACTCTTTGCCTGACTTAACTATAACCCCTATGCACATCACATTGATAATACAAAAAATTTTAAGGTTAAAAGATACCTGAGAATCTGGTGGGTGTGATTGCCTCCTCTAAGTGTAAAGCTACTGAAGAGCTGAACTTGGCTTCCTGCCTGCCCTCATTGAAGGACTGGTTTGGAAACTCCTAACCTGTATAAATCTACCTAAAAGCATTAACCTCTGAGTTCTAAATTACTTAGAGGAAATAATAGGTGACTTTTTGGAAAACTCAGTCTATAGTATCCAAAGGAAATGATTTCACTGTGGTATTTCTACACATTCCTCAAGCATCTGAAATTCTGATTCTATTCTGAATTCCCCTTTGTAACCTGAGTACAATTCATTTATGGCCTTTTTCCCCTTAATGTGCCAAATTTATTATGTTCTCCCTCTCACCCTGCATTTTCTGCTGCCTCCTGCTGGCTTCCAGTCCTCTTTCAGATTTGTAGATTTTGCAAAAGAGAAACTATCTGATTTCACTTTAGTGTTGTCTACTTTTTGGAAATGTTCCCTAGTCCTGACAGAAGTGGTTACTGCATCCTTCCTGGGGCTTCTCAGTAAACTTTTCAGTTGAGCAGCCCA
Organism: Perognathus longimembris pacificus; assembly: GCF_023159225.1. Classification (NCBI taxonomy): domain Eukaryota; kingdom Metazoa; phylum Chordata; class Mammalia; order Rodentia; family Heteromyidae; genus Perognathus; species Perognathus longimembris. The sequence goes on along the minus strand of NW_025959906.1, from coordinate 11,881 downwards.
CTGTGGAATTGGCTCAGGAAAACATGTGAAGCTCCAACACCTGCAGAAAGTGCTACACAGGCTTGTATCTCCTCGAGGGTTAAGGAGCCACCCACGTAAGTTCCTTTTGAGTATGTGTGCACTTAGTGTAGTGAATCTACTTCTAAGAACATACTGCTGGCAATATCAAGACTGTCACACAGTAAAGGAAGCACATCCTTTAGAAGTTACTCACCTCTCTTTAACTTTTCACTCCCTAGGCAGGTAAGTATTATCTGAAGATGGACACGGTGCACGATTTAGCAAAGAGCTAACCTGTTGGAGCTGACGTATCTTACTTAATAGGCTTTTGAGATCTAAGCCTGCATTCTATACTGGTTCATTCAAAACCTCTTCTACTACTACCAGGGGTATTTTCTTCCTGTCCCTACTCAATTCCTTTTGGACATTGAGCCCCTGTATATGGGAGGTTGCCACAGCTTTTCCTATAGTCCCATGCACTGTGAAAGCCTGCATGCTAGTGTACCAAATCCAGGTACTAGCGTCCTTCTTTTGCCCACCTCTGCTGGTATTTATGCTTCATCCCAAAGGCCAGAGTCTTCTGCCCTCAGGCCATTTGAGTACTTTTTTGGTTAGGTACTGGCTGTGGGTTCTTGATCCTCTTTACATTAGAGGCCTGGGATGGGTTCAAAAGCCATTAGGTACAATCAGGATTCAGGCTTGGGTCCTCCACCTTCATAGCCCAAGCCACTTACAACCCTTGGGTGTGTTAGTAGAATAGTAATTACCTTCCACTGAGTGGAAGCCAGAGGGGCTTTTCCTAACCAAATACAAGGATGGGCTCAGAAGTCCCCCAATTGAAAAGCTTTGTTTGGACAAATATTCAAATAAACTCTGTTTCATATTCTCTTTCACAATCAAGCCAAAGACATTTATCGTGTGCTGTCCTACTTTGTGTGGCCAGTGTGATCTCAGCTATGGACACAATGGGTTCTGGCCTATGTTTCCATGGGGTGGAGTCTTGGCTCTCTGGTGACCTGTGTTGCAGGAGTCTCTGGTCTGATGGTCATGCTAGAGTCCATTCCTGATGACAGTCTCCAGTCAACGGGAGTTCTGCCTTTCAGGCTCCTTGTATACACCTCTGGTCTTTGCTCATTGCTCTCATCAGCCCTTGGCTCCCTTGCCTAGCGCTGGTGCTTGAAGAGCCTCTACTCCATACCTCATGTTCTTAGGCTTAAGTCGTTAGTAGAACTAGATTCAGTTCTTATTTCCAAGTACTAGAGGGAATTATGAGGTTTCAGAAAGAAGATTCTGAAACATCTATGAATCCCTTAGCCTCTGCCAGCACCTGTCACCATAGAACGCTGCCCTGGTCTCCTTAAAGCCCTTAGGGCTGCTTCGGGCATTCTGTTTTTTGCCCTCTCCATAGTCTGTATCTGTGAATGTGGATAGAGGCCTAGCAACTTGCCAAAGCAGAGCATGTAGAGATTGGCAGTGTGTCTCGTTGTTCCCATGGAGAAGGAGGCCAAGTAGCTGAACACTTTCTTTTTTTCTTTTCCTCCTGAGAAATTGGGTGGAGTGAACTGGCCCCTAGGTTGGTCTACCATGAAAAGACCTCACAAACATCTAGGCTTGTGGAGTCAAGAAGTCTTAAGAGACAGGGAAGTCTTTCAAAATATTTAAGATGTCTTCAAGGAAGCAGAGAAATTTGCAAGGTTCAGGTGCAATCTTAATTTCCAGCCGTTTAAGCCTGATAGAGGCCAAAGGTCTGCTAAGCTTAGTATGCATTTAAAAAGTCTTTCCTGGCAGCTTGGATTGAGACTTAGTGGTTGAGGACTTGACTAGCATGCATAAAGCCCTGTGCTTGATTCCCCAGTACCACATAAACAGAAAAATGTGGAAGAAACTCTGTGGATCAAATGGTAGAGCACTAGCTTGATCACAGAGAGGCTCAGCGACAGAGCCCAGACCCTCAGTTCAAGTCCCAGTACCAGCCAAAAATCTTTCCTAGTAGTCACAAAAGTGCTCAATCAGGCACCAAGCCAATATAGCTCTCACTAGGACTAAAGGTGATTCAGTACAATCTTGGCTGCTTGAACTAAGATATTCTCTCTCTACAGAAGGTCATCATGCTCCTATGAAGTGAAATTAAAACCCTGTGGGAGCTACTAAATACATATTTTGAGAACTTCAATTCACAAGCCCTTCCCCATCCTTCAATTGCTGGTCACAATGAAGACTAGAGCCTCAGACCAGAACACAGGAAATTGAGGGGCACATTTCCCCCTTGCTAGAAGAACAGTGGCTGAATTGTTTGTGGCCTGATCAGGGTCATTGTCAAGGGACAGGTTCACAGGGGGCTTGAGAATTCAATGGAGTGCGTGATACAGGTCTAGCAGGTCTGGTAGCCTAATGTCTGAGTCCCTGCCCCTGACTCCAGGAATTCATAGGAGCCTATTACATGGATCTGCAGGTGGAGTTTCACCTCTATGAGTTTTCACAGCAAGATGCAAAACATGACACCTCTTAGCCTCAGTATCCATTGTTCAAGAGCAACAAGCGAGAGCCTATACTCTTGTGTTGGCCCAAAATTTCACTAAAGGAATGATTGTGGGATGGCACTGCACGGCATTTTCTGACTTCCGAGAGAAACAGGAGTTCTCAGCACCCACGGTGGCCATTTGAACATGCCTACAATGTTCAAACACAGCACCTCACAGTAAAGGGCATCCTGTAAAATAGCCACAGGAGCCTTTGCTTCATTTCCAGTTACTTGGCATTTTCTCTGACCTTGGACACTGGATGGACTAATGCAGTACTGTGTGGCCAGAGGATGGTATAGATTGTATGCGGTGCTGCTATCTCCATGCACCTTAGGGTGGAGCCTCATTCTGAGTGTGGAGCTTGGTTTGGGATGCTTGTGCCCGATTCTGTACAGGGAAAACAAGTCTTGTTCTCAGGTTTGTTTTCAAAATATTGGTTGGAAAGGGGATTCTCAATTTGAGGGTGGAGACAGATGAATTCAGATGGTGGTTCTTCATCTACTAACATTGGGAACATGGTATCTAATTTTTGGTTGTGGCTTATATATACAAATATTAGAAAAAATACAATGAACTTTCTCAATTCAGAGAAACCTTTTCTCATAAGACATGTATGACATCACACATCTTATGAACATATAATTGATACATATATAATAAAGCATACATTATTTCTATTACACATCGCAAGTGGAAAATTAGCAAAGTGGGCGGTGTCCTTGTTTGCTGCCTTGAAAGGTAAATTTCTATGAACAGCTTATAAAGATGATACACATAGAAACGCTACAGAACCTACTGTAGACCTATGTACATCGGTGAGAAAAACCTCTTTTCCATCAACGTATATTGCTTAAAAGTTCCTGGTTTGGTTTGGTGCCTTGGGTCTTTAGGAAAACTGGAACTGGTTTGGGATAAAGGATTTGTAAAATGTAAGCTTTTATGTTAAACTGGGTTTTCAAGATGGAGTTATGCCACACCCTAGACTGTTGAAGAAATAACAGGGCTGGGCATATTTTAAGATTATATGTGAACTGTTCATCTTACTTGAAAATCCACCTCAAGCACATTTTATCCTATTTAAACTAGCCATTCATAAGCAGAGTAGATTGTAAACCTGAGCTCAACCAATCTGAGCAGAGGGGCAGAGCCTCCTGCTGTGTGAGGGACAAATATCAGGAAGAATGGTTGCTCTGTGGCCAATTTTTGGCTAGTGTGAACCCTCGTGTGTGGAAGTAAACTTTGCTTGGATCAGAATTTATTTTTGTCTCAATACATGTGACTGCAATGGTTCGTGGGGAATGTATTTATAGCACATGGTAGAATAAAGGAAGGCCTCTGTAACATAGGTGATAGTTCACAAAAGGAGCTACTGATTGAATCAAAATGCAGATGATCAAAGCTGCATGTGTGTGCCAAGGAGAATTCTGGGATTCTCCTAGGAGACGGATCTACAAATGTCTCAGCTTTTCCGTTAAATTGGCACCCTTGATAGTAGCCATAGTCTTGTATTGAAGCAGACAAACTTACCCTCCAGATGAAAGGATTTTCCTGCATCCAGTTCCTGGAATGTGGATCTGGTGAAAACTAGGTGGGTCTAGTGGAATTGCTAGCAGGCAGCTCACAAAGCATTACTTTAAATGATGCAGAATTGGTAGTAATTGGATTCTTGTGACTGCAATGGGAGGGCATTGCCTAGCTCGAGGGGCCCTGGTGATCTAAGAGGCTCTGCTGTAAGAGGATGAGGCACAGCTGCTATGCAATAGAACTCTAGTTTCTTCCTTCTACTGGGGTGCTGCCTGTACCACTCCACTGTGAAGACAGACTGAATTGTACACAGCTTTGAAGTTGAATTGCTATTAGATTACATAAGCTGTCTTCTAGATGGGGGTATGTTAATGCATAATAAAGCTCTTGGTTCAAAGAAAGGGTTTGTGAGCCCAATATGAGTGCTTATAGCCGGGGAACAAGAATTCAGGTTAGTCTGAAATTGTTCCAGTGTAGAAGAGACGATAATCTCAGGACAACGTCATAAATACAGAGATGGAGGCATCAAGTGGGTGAGTTATAGCAGAGGGAAAAAATCTTCTACACATTTTAGATGGAACACTAGACTAGGTTTTAGGTTGCAAAAGCTGCTTTATCTCCACAAAGATAATTAGCTCACATAGAGTTCTGGTGGTAAAGAGGCCATTGAAGAGTATACAGATGAGTCAGGATAACATCAGCTGCCAGTTCTGTAACATTCTACTCTCAGGAACTTCTAATCTGTCCATAGCATCCTCCCAAATGTGAAGACAGAAACCCACTCCCTTTAAAATGAGGAGCAAGTCAGGGATGTCTGCTCTCTCCTCTCCTCTACAACATAGTACTAAAATTCCTAGGTAGAGCAATTAGACAAGAAGAAAACATAAAGGGGATCCAAATAGGAAAAGATGAAACTAAAGTTTCTTTCTTCGCAGATGACATGATCCTATACCTAAAGAACCCCATAGACTCTACTCCCAAGCTACTAGAGCTGATCCAAAACTTTGGCAAAGTAGCAGGACATAAAAGAAACCCTAAAAAACCAATGGCCTTTCTATATACCAATGACCAGAAGACCAAGGCCAAAATCAGGAAAGCAACCCTTTGCAATAGCCTCAGAAAAATCATAAAATACATAGGCATAAATTTAACCACAGAAGTGAAAGACCTCTATGATGAGACCTTTAAAAACAAAATTTAGGCAGAACTAAGGAAATGGGAAAACCTCCTATGCTCCTGGATTGGGTGGATTAATATAGTCGAAATGGCAATATTGCCAAAGGCTATCTCCAAATTCAATGCAATACTCATTAATATCCCAACACCATTTTTAACAAAATAGAGGAAGCAATCGAGAAATTCATATGGAATAGTAAAAGAACGCCAATAGCAAAAACAATCCTAAGCAGAAAGAATAATGCTGGAGGAATTAAATACCAAACTTCAAGCTGTCTTATAAAGCTATAGTAATAAAAACAGCTTGGTATTGGCACAGGAACAGGCCTGAAGACCAATGGAACAGAACTGAAGACCCAGAAATGAATCTGCAGAACTGTGCCTACTTAATCTTTGATAAAGGAGCTAAACAAAAAATAATAGAAGAAAGATAGCCTCTTTAACAAATGGTGCTAGCAAAACTGGCTCCACACCTGCAACAAACTGAAACTAGATCCTGATCTATCACCCTGCCCCAAAGACAGAACTTCTGTTTCAAGGGAAGTGCTTCCAGTCTGCATTTCCCTGGTATTCTACGTCACGGCCACCAGGTGGTGCCAAATGGTTCCCTTCAGCTAGTGGCCAAACAGCAAGGAAGGACTGGGCTAAGGGCTCTGAGGGACTGTCTTTTGGATGGATTTGAGGACAGGAGGGAGGCTTGATATGCTTTGCTTTTCCTTTCTTTATTCTGTGTGAACTACCATATTCCATTTCCTAACCTCAGATAATTTAGAAACACAGGTGACTCCTGTCTCTTGGTGGAAGCCTGACTAATGAGCAGGGTATTCTACTCACAGGAACCTCGGCACATCACTTGGGCCTCTGTCTGCCCCCAGTCTGGTGTTGTACACTCAGCAGACAAACTGTCCACTCCATGTCATTAAGAAGTTCGTGTTGGTTAGTTGTGACCTTAAGAACAATTCTGTCTTTGAATTTATAATACTTAAAACTCTCAAAGTTTGGCTTAGGAACTATAATTTCAAAACCTCAATGGGTCAAAAGCAAAGGTAAATTAAGGGAAGGGAGGATGCAATGCTAAAGGATACACTCTGAAGGTGCTTGCCATGCACCTCGATCACATCTCCCTCGAGTTCCTTGGAGAAAATTCCTTCCCAGCCACCTTGACAGAGAACTTGTCCTTCTCCATTGGTATCACTTAACTGGGTGTGTGCTGCTGCTGTTCTTGCTTGTCTCTCCTCAAAGATCCATCCTTGTAGAACACATAGGCACCAAAGCATGTCTAGCTTGGCACAATATTACCCTGTACTGGACTCTTCACTAAATTCCAAGGCTACAGAATCCTACCCAGGAAAAGCTCAGGCAACAAGCTGGAAGGATGGGACTTCCGCATGTCACCTCTGTCTGCACTACTGGGCAGAATTGGCAGGAAGAGGAGCAAGGAAATGAACTGAGAGAAGCAGCAGTGGAAGGTGGAGGTGCTTTGCAATGAATTGAGACTTCCATCCTGTTTATTCATACCCTTAACCACATTTGCCAGTGTGAAAACTTGGGTTCTCTAGTTATGAGACTCTCACCCCACCTGTGACTGTAGCCTAGGAAATGGCATGAAAAACCCAAACCACTCAAACAGCTGAATCCCAGGAAATCATCTTGGCTCATAACGAACTGGCTCTTTTTTGGCAACTTCACTTCAGCGGATTTTAGTCATTAAATGGGGAAATGTTTGTCTGCTTACCATCTTGTTTTAGAATTACCCAAGACTCTCCAGTCTTATCTAAAAACGTTTTGGGAAAGCACTATCTTGATCGAGAATGTCTTGTTAGTTTGGGAGACTGACAAACTTGAATATTTGCTTCATTTTGAACCTGATGCTCAGGAAAGCTATGTCAACATTCTGTGCCCTGGCTAGAAGGAGTTGGCTGTCATAGCTGATGGGATAGGTATCCCTGGTGACTGCTATTGAAATGCTGTACCATATTATTTTCAGGACACCATCATGGGGGTAGGCTACAGGTATACCATACTGTTGGTGTCAGGACTTTTGTGTCCTTGAATTTGTCCTGTACAATTAAATAATCCTTATGTTTATTGTCACTAAAGCTAAGTTCTGGACAATTTCATGGGCATGTCTGAATTCAGACTCTCTGCTGGATAATCCTGACCTGAAGCATCTTGGTTAAATGCTTCTGTCCTCTTTGTATTCTTTCCATTTATATTGCAGACCAGCTCTGCCAAAAGCCGTGCTCTTGTGAATTCAGAATCTAAGCTTCAGTTGTGTTTTCCTACCAGAGGAAAGACATAATCTATAAGTGATGGAAAGGTTAAACCTGAAGGTATTTTCTCGATGAAAACCCATCTTGGTTCTGGAGCAAAAATTGTTCAAGAATCAAAATTTCCTTGGAAACTTAAGGTGGATATTGAAGTTGAATTGCTACTAGATTCCATAAGCTGTCTTCTAGATGAGGGTCTGTTAATGCATAAGCTCTTGGTTCGAAGAAAGGGTTTGTGAGCCCAATATGGGTGCTTATAGCCAGGAACAAGAACTCAGGTTAATCTGAAAATGTTCTAGTGTAGAAGAGACGAGAATCTCAGGACAATGTCATAAGTACAGTGATGGAGGCATCAAGTGGGTGAGTTATAGCAGAGGGAAAATATCTTCTACAGATTTTAGGTGGTACACTAGACTAGGTTTTAGGTTGCAAAAGCGGCTTTACCTCCACAAAGGTAATTAGCTCAGATAGAGTTCTGGTGGTAAAGTGGCCATTGAAGAGTATACAGATGAGTCAGGATAACTTCAGCTGCCAGATCTGTAACATTCCACTCTCAGGAACTTCTAATCTGTCCACAGGATCCTCCCAAATGTGAAGACAGAAACCCACTCCCTTTAAAATAAGGAACAAGACAGGGATGTCTGCTCTCTCCTCTCCTCTACAACATAGTACTGGAATTCCTAGACAGAGCAATTAGACAAGAAGAAAACATAAAGGGGATCCAAATAGGAAATGATGAAGCTAAAGTTTCTTTCTTCACAGATGACATGATCCTATACATAAAGAACCCCATAGACTCTACCCCCAAGCTACTACAGCTGATCCAAAACTTTGGCAAAGTAGCAGGACATAAAAGAAACCCTAAAAAACCAATGGCCTTTCTATATACCAATGACCAGAAGACCAAGGCCAAAATCAGGAAAGCAACCCTTTTGCAATAGCCTCAGAAAAAACATAAAATACATAGGCATAAATTTAACCACAGAAGTGAAAGACCTCTATGATGAGACCTTTAAAAACAAAATTTAGGCAGAACTAAGGAAATGGGAAAACCTCCTATGCTCCTGGATTGGGTGGATTAATATAGTTGAAATGGCAATATTGCCAAAGGCTATCTCCAAATTCAATGCAATACCCATTAATATCCCAACACCATTTTTAACAAAATAGAGGAAGCAATCGAGAAATTCATATGGAATAGTAAAAGAACGCCAATAGCAAAAACAATCCTAAGCAGAAAGAACAATGCTGGAGGAATTAAATACCAAACTTCAAGCTGTCTTATAAAGCTATAGTAATAAAAACAGCTTGGTATTGGCACAGGAACAGGCCTGAAGACCAATGGAACAGAACTGAAGACCCAGAAATGAACCTGCAGACCTATGCCTACTTAATCTTTGATAAAGGAGCTAAACAAAAAATAATAGAAGAAAGATAGCCTCTTTAACAAATGGTGCTGGTAAAAGTGGCTCCACACCTGCAACAAACTGAAACTAGATCCTGTTCTATCACCCTGCCCCAAAGACAGAACTTCTGTTTCAAGGGAAGTGCTTCCAGTCTGCATTTCCCTGGTGTTCTACGTCACGGCCACCAGGTGGTGCCAAATGGTTCCCTTCAGCTAGTGGCCAAACAGCAAGGAAGGACTGGGCTAAGGGCTCTGAGGGACTGTCTTTTGGATGGATTTGAGGACAGGAGGGAGGCTTGATATGCTTTGCTTTTCCTTTCTGTAGGAGAATCTTTATTCTGTGTGAACTACCATATTCCATTTCCTAACCTCAGATAATTTAGAAACACAGGTGACTCCTGTCTCTTGGTGGAAGCCTGGCTAATGAGCAGGGTATTCTACTCACAGGAACCTCAGCACATCCCTTGGGCCACTCTCTGCCCCCAGTCTGGTGTTGTACACTCGGCAGACAAACTGTCCACTCCATGTCATTAAGAAGTTTGTGTTGGTTAGTTGTGACCTTAAGAACAATTCTGTCTTTGAATTTATAATACTTAAAACTCTCAAAGTTTGGCTTAGGAACTATAATTTCAAAACCTCAATGTGTCAGAAGCAAAGGTAAATTAAGGGAAGGGAGGATGCAATGCTAAAGGATACACTCTGAAGGTGCTTGCCATGCACCTCAATCACATCTCCCTCGAGTTTCTTGCAGAAAATTCCTTCCCAGCCACCTTGACAGAGAACTTGTCCTTCTCCATTGGTATCACTCAACTGGGTGTGTGTTGCTGCTGTTCTTGCTTGTCTCTCCTCAAAGATCCATCCTTGTAGACCGCATAGGCACCAAAGCATGTCTAGCTTGGCACAATATTTCCCTGTACTTGACGCTTCACTAAATTCCAAGGCTACAGAATCTTACCCAGGAAAACCTCAGGAAACAAGCTGGAAGGAAGGGACTTCCTAGATGTCACCTCTGTCTGCACTGCTGGGCAGAACTGGCAGGAAGAGGAACAAGGAAGTGAACTGAGAAAAGCAGCAGTGGAAGGTGGAGGTGCTTTGCAATGAATTGAGACTTCCATTCTGTTTATTCATACCCTTAACCACATTTGCCAGTGTGAAAACTTGGGTTCTCTAGTTATGAGACTCTCACCCCACCTGTGACTGTAGCCTAGGAAATGGTATGGAAAATCCAAACCACTCAAACAGCTGAATCCTAGGAAATCATCTTGGCTCATAACGAACTGGCTCTTTTTTGGCAACTTCACTTCAGCCGATTTTAGTCATTAAATGGGGAAATGTTTGTCTGCTTACCATCTTGATTTAGAATTACCCAAGACTCTCCAGTCTTATCTAAAAACGTTTTAGGAAAGCAGTATCTTGATCGAGAATGTCTTGTTAGTTTGGGAGACTGACATACCTGAACATTTCCTTCATTTTGAAGCTAATGCTCAGGAAAGCTATGTCAACATTCTGTGCCCTGGCTAGAAGGAGTTGGCTGTCATAGCTGGTGGGATAGGTATCCCTGGTGACTGCTATTGAAATGCTGTACCATAGTATTTTCAGGACACCATCATGGGGGTAGGCTACAGGTATACCATACTGTTGGTGTCAGGACTTTTGTGTGCTTGAATTTGTCCTGTACAATTAAATAATCCTTATGTTTATTGTCACTAAAGCTAAGTTCTGGACAATTTCATGGGCATGTCTGAATTCAGACTCTATGCTGGATAATCCTGACCTGAGGCCTCTTGGTTAAATGCTTCTGTCCTCTTTGTATTCTTTCCAGTAATATTGCAGACCAGCTCTGCCAAAAGCTCTGCACTTGTGGATTCAGAATCTAAGCTTCAGTTGTGTTTTCCTACCAGAGGACAGACATAATCTGTAAGTGATGGAAAGGTTAAACCTGAAGGTATTTTCTCGATGAAAACCCATCTTGCTTCTGGAGCAAAAATTGATCAAGAATCAAAATTTCCTTGGAAACTGAAGGTGGATATTGTTTAATACTGCAGAGGTCGAGAACACCAGGGATGTTCAGGATATTGATGAAAAGGATCCACCTTGCATGAGAGTGAATCAATGTGGGCAGATGACCAGAAAGGACAGGCTCCATCATATTTGTGTTTCTACAGAAAATGCGTATAAATGGGCTACAGAATTTTGGTCATGCTATCCTAAGTGTCTAGAGACTTGTCCTTGTTGAAGGAAGAGCTGGTGAATCTGGAGAAGTTGACTTGGAAGTCATATACTGCTTGCTCTATTTGAGCAAGTAAGTGGGGTGGGCTGTCCTAAAATAGACCCAGTGCCCTTGACTTGGGCATGAGGGATGAGATTGAACCCAGGAGGTCCATCTCTGATCCAGCAATTTCTGCGGAGACAAATGGGTTTAGGCCCTCTTAAGGTCTGGGTTTAGTGTGTTTGCTGTCCTGCATTATTCCTTCATCTCATCTTGAGCTGGTGAGCAGGTTCTATTTGCATTCCCTAATTAGAAATGGTAGGCCGCTGCATACCTTGGGAATGGCACAGGTCAAGCTGGAAAGCAGAGTAGTATTTCACAAAACCGGTATGGAGAAACACAGTATCTAGATCTTCATGTGATCTAGGAAATAACAGGGGTGGTTTGGGAGACTGCTGACATCACTGAAACAGAATCACCCCTAAATCCATCAAAGCTGAAAATCAACCTACTATGTGTGATGAACACCTCTGTTCCTCTGGTTTGTACCAGACTTTTTTTTTTCGCTGCTTTTTATACTCAGAAAAGTAGCGGCAAGAAGCCAGAGGATGTGGCTGGATATCTGAAGTCATTTTTCCCCAGACTTTGTTAAACTAGAGATAAATTGGGCTTGTTGAGCATTTTCCTTTCACTTTCTTCCTCTCTGGGGTATGGCTACTGGCAGTCCTGGGTTATTGCTGTGGGGCACTTAGTAGTTGCTATGGAACTTCTTACT